>NW_012267228.1:27127871-27244951 GCF_000151885.1 Dipodomys ordii | reverse complement strand
AAAAAAACAAACAAACAAAAAAACACTTTGGGCATTGTGGTGCAAGCTTATACTACCAGTTACTCAAAAGGTAGATAGATAGAAGGATCATGGCTGAAGTCTAACTCAGGTAAAATTAGTATGACATTTTCTCTGAGAAACAAAAGGAAAAGGACTGTGGGCATGGTTCAAGTGGTAGACCACTTGCTTAGTAAGCATGAGGTCCTGAGTTCAATCCCAAGGAACACACACACACACACACACATACACACACACACACACACACACACACACATACACACACACACACACACACACCCCAAAACTTAAAAGCAGAAAAGCATGGGATGGTTTTCTAAGTCCATGACTATAGAATCACTTACAAAGAATTTGTGAGAGAGAACCAAGTTTCCTCATGACCAGCTTATGTTTTCCATAAGAAATCTTTCCTGATAGAGCCATCTGAGGGATTAAAAAAAATCTTTTTGAGGAGTTTACTACTCTGATGGGCCGTTTAGATGCCGTTATCTGTTGGGCAAACCCAGGGCTTTAAAACCATGGGTCTATTATACATTTGGTATTAATAGGCAATGTAACAACAGGCAGACTTTGGGACTAAAGCACCAGCAATTATATTTCAATTTGTCACCTGTAGCCTTCTTAAGACTAGTTGAGGTTTTTTGTTGCTGTTGTTGTTGTTCTGATGGATATGCAGCTATCTAAACTAACATTTTCCAAAATCCGAGTGCTGGTTAGGGGACCCATGTGGATCACATGTGGTTCTCAAACTTCTATCAGAATCATGTGGAGGGTTAATTATGTGCATTGTGGCCCTGGCATTCATCTCTGGCTAAGATGGTAGGACAGAGATGCTGTTGCTTTAATTTTCTGACCAAATTTCTCAGTGATTCTGATATCTATCACCAAGTTTGAATACAGCTGCTCTTTTTTCTCAGCACTGGAAGCAGTTGGAATCATGCCAGGAACCCCCCCCCAATATTACTCAGTGGAATCTTAGGGGTGGAACACTGGCTTTGGTAGGTTTAACTGCTCCCCAGTTAACTGTCATGAGAAGCCAGTGGAGAAATACCGTGGGTTGCACTTCAAAATACCTTCAGAGTTTGGAAATAGTGCTGAGTCTTGGGTTCTACCTACAGGTTCTAGTTTAACTGGTCTGAGAAGGCCTGGTTGTTAGGATTTGCAGAGTTCCTGGGGTAATCCTTATAAGCCAAGTTTGAGCAGGATTAAGTTGGGTCCTGAACAAAAGAGGGCTTCTACTTGAATAAGCCAACGAAAGATTGCTCAGCACACTTGCTCTTGGGAATTCACAATGCATGTTAACATGCTGAAGACAGAAATGTCAATAAAGGACAAAGACTAAAACAATACAAAAATAATCATGCTGGGCTCCGGTGGCTCACACCTGTAATCCTAGCTACTCAGGAGACTGAGATCTGAGGATCACAGTTCAAAGCCAGCCTGGGCAGAAAAGTCTAGGAGACTCTTATCTCCATTTAACCACCAGAAAACCAGAAGTGGCACTGTGGCTCAAGTGGTAGAGCGCTTGCCTTGAGCTGAAGAGCTGAGGGACAGTGCCCAGGCCCAGAGTTCAAGCCCCATGATTGACAAAACAAAACAAAACAAAAACAATCACTAACTGGACTCATTTAACCCAGTTCCCAAAAGTGTAGGAACTGGTGGTCTAGAAACTTGGTAGTCACTGGGGTAACACTGGGCACATCATTTGTCCAGCCGGCTAAGATCATACTGGCCTGAGCCTGTAATGTGTAAGCCTTTGAGAGGCATGGAGACAATGACTCTGGATGGCTCCATTGCCAGAACTAGAACACATGTGCACTCTGTGGGTGCAGGGAGCTGGGGCTCCGTGCTGGCTGCCTTTCTGCAGCGTGACCAAATTCCAGAGCCAGAGTGTTATCACAATGGAGACTTGAGAGACAAGCAGAGTTTGATAAAACAGGGGCCCAGGAAAAGTCCAGCTCGGGCTGATGGCAGTTTGTAGTGGCATTAAAAATAACTCTTGGCTCATTGCAAACAAAGTAACACTATGTGTTTCATTATGCACTAGGTTTCCTATTTGGAAAGATTGCCTGGGCACTGTCCCTCAGCTCTTCAGCTCAAGGCTAGCGCTCTATATTTGAGCCACAGTACCACTTCTGGCTTTTTCTGCTTTTGTGGTGCTGAGGAATCGAACCTAGGGCCTCATGCATGCAAGGCAAACACTCTACCACTGAGTCACCTTCCCAGACCTGTTTTCCATTCTTTTCAAGGAATTTGCATCTACATATGTGCCACCACTGGGGATTTGGGTGACAGCTTGGAGAACAGATAGGAAGAAAGCTCCCAAAATCAAAGAACCTTGGTATCTTCTGGATTCAGTTAACAACAGTTAGCGGAAGTTGAGATCTTCCCTGCAACTGTTAGTCACCACAGACTTATTGCGATGGGTTTGTCAGGATGCAGATGGTGGAGACAGGGGAATGACAGCAGTGGAGGGTGGTGATCATAGTGGAGGAGATGGTGACAGAGGTGTGTTGGGCCCAGGGACTGTGAGGCTATGGGTGGGGGTTAGAGTAGAACCTAGACATTGGCAAGGCTGGCTTCAGAAAGAATATAGAAGTTGTTGGGGAAGAAGGAACTTATTATATTTTTTTGCCATTCATTCCTCTGTTCTCTATAAAGCTTTAACTTGTGGATATTTCCAACTTCCTGATCACCTAGCTGCAGCTCAGACTTGGCAACAGAAGTTCTAGATGCGGTAGTGTGAGAGAAGGCAATGGCAATAGTTCATGAATGGTCTCTTTCAGAAATCTCCTTCCTTTTGGCAGTAAGTTTCTTCTCCAGAAGTTCAGGAAGTTAAAGAAAGAAGGCACAGGAGAGGGAAAGAGGCAGAATACAGGAGAGCCAGTTTATTTCTTGAATACCCTGTGGCAAAGTCCAGCATCCTTGTATCCTATGAAGTGTTACCATTCCTTCTGTTTCCTGAGGAAAACAAAGCATTGGGTTTTGAGTTGAAAAAGAAAAAAAAAGGCTGACGGTTAACTGCATATTCATTCTCTCTCTCTCTCTCTTTCTCTCCCTCCTTCCCTTTGAGCTTTTGCTTGTTGGTTGGTTGGTTTTTGCCAGTGCTGGGGATTGAACCCAAGTCTTCTCGTGCTAATTCTGAGCTCTATCACAGAGTTACACTTCTGGTATCTTTCTGTGGTTCATTTATTTATTTTTTTCCCCTTTGCTATGGTAAGAAAGTACAGGAGACCTTCGACTGAGATGCCTGTCTGTGCTCTTCCTCAGACTGCATGGACACAGGGAGGGATCTTCATTGTCTTCTACTAATTTGTGTGTAACAGGGAGCCCTGGTAAGTGGTCAACATTTGTGGTTTTCCCTTCCCTTTCTTTCCAAGGTGAGTGGGTTTCCATGGAAGATCTGTCCGTTTAGGGTGTTAAGGGGAGATGCAGGTGGCGGGGTGCTGAGGAGGGGAGTAGGAGGCACAAAGGTTATGATCCTCCAGGGACAGAGGGAAGAGAGCATGTGAGGTCTGAGTGGTTTGGAGGGGGTGATCTGGGGGCGGGGAGCTGTCTGAGGATAAATGAAAGGCATTTTGTGTGATGAGTGGGTCACAGTTCTCCTTCACATCCTCCACAGAGGAAGGACTGATGTTTCCTTTCCAGTCTACCTGCAGTGAGATCTCTATTTCTTTTAGAAAGCCTCTGCTGTATCATGCGGCTAAATACCCAAGGAAGAAAATTCAAGTCTTGTTTTCGTAATTGGCTTAAACACAGTGGAACTACCTATTTAGGCATGCGTCCCCCGTACCCTCCCTCCACCCATAAAATGATTCATGGCAATGTTGGTAATGTGTACAGTTGGCTCTATAAAAATCCAAGGAAATATTTAACTGGGTTTTTTTTTTGGTCACAGGCAGGGACATAGGAATCCAGAAGGAAGTAAAGTGAGCCTGAGCTTCCAGATGCCTTTAGAATAATTAGAATTTGGAGTGATTACACAAACTAGTCTCTAGACTGCTTTCTCCAGAGTCAGGAGAGAAAGAAGGCCAAGTAGCACATTGACACTGTGACTTACTGGGCTCTACAGGCTTCTATGTTCCTTCTTTGAAAAAGATGATCAGCCTAGAGTCCTGTGGGCTCAGTCATACTGACTATGGGAGAAGGGACAGAAGGATCTCTACCACGGTGAGGTGTCCTCTCTCTCCCCTCAAGGCCAGTGTGGGGATAATCTGGATAGATGGAGAATACACAGTAACATGAGGAGGCATGGTTGAGAACTGCATATTGTATCCTCACAGATGTTTCTCTAGCTAACTATAAAAGAACCACATGTTGAAATAGAAGACAAAGAGCCCCTGAGCTCTGGCTCTCCATACTCACCCAAGTTTTTTTAAAACTTGATAAGCAATAAATCATAACATGATACCCCAACAGAGACTATCATATATAAACTAAAACAGTTTGTATGTCCCCAAATGCCACAGTATCATGTTTTGAAAGTACACACAAATCGTTCAAAATAAAAATTAGACACAGGTCAAGATGCACTGCTTTGTTAAAATAGCAAAACTATTCAATATATATCTTATAAAATTAAGGAAAGTGAAGGAAGGGGTGAACTGAGACGGATGGGTGAGAATGTTGAAAGGGGTGATACTGATCAAGATGCATTGTATTTATACACTGCTGGGTTGAATGGCAGCTCCTTTGTACAACTACTTAAAGATAATAAAATATTTAAAAACCAAATAAAAATTAGAGATAGAGGGAAAAGAATAAATCAAATGTGATGAGGTGTTAACATAAGGGCTCTGGGTAAAGGACAGCTGGGAACTCTCGGTGTTTGTTTGCAACCATGAAGTAGAAAAAGTGGTTCACGACTGTAATCTAGCTACTCAGAAAGCTGAGATCTGAGGATCACAGTTCGAATCCAGCCCAGACAGGTAAGTCCCTGAGACTTTTATCTCCAATATATTACTCAGAAAAAGCCAGAAGTGGTGCTATGGGTCAAGTTGAAGAGTGCTAGCCTTGAGCACAAAGAAGCTTAGGGAAGTGCTCAGGCCCTGAGTGTAAGCACTAAGAACCAGACAAAAAACGGTTTTAAAGGTAAAATGTCATAAATAAAAAGAAGACACATCTACTAATTTTGGAAAATATTTTAATATTTATGATAGATAATGAATTTAAAAGACAAATACTACAATAGACAAACATATACATTTCAGAAACAATAAAAGTTTTTGTTACTGATCCATTTGTGGGTATGTAAACCAAATTATTTAAAAAAGGTAAATTGATAGTTTTCAAAAGTTGTAAAACTTTGCTTAAAGCTGAGTGCCAAGGGTTTACATCTGTAACCCTAGCCACTCAGGAAGCTGAGATCTGAGGATCATGGTTCTAAGCCAGGCTGGGCAGGAAAGTCTGTGAGGCTCTTATCTCCAATTAATGAGAAAGAGCTGGAAGTAAGGCTGTGACTCAGTGATAGAGCACCATCCTTGAGTGAAAAACTAAGGGACAGCACTCAGGCTCTGAGTTCAAATTCTAGTACTGGTACAAAAGCCAAACCAAAACAACAAAACCTTTACTTAATAAATGACCTCCTCAACACAAAGAGACTAAGTTCCCCCAAATTCTGTAGTTAGAGGGTGTATGATTAAATGAGATTTGCATTGCTACTGGCTACCTCCATTGGGCAAATAATTTAGTTATAATTTAGCAACAGTTTTTTTTAATGATGTTCAGTTCTTCAATTTAGCCTTTCCTTTTACTTAGGACTTATCTAGAGGGAGCAAAAAAAAAACAGGTGCAAAATTATGCACAAAGCAGGTAGTTATAAAATATCTTCCATTTTCCAACAAATATACATTCATCTTATACTATTCTGGTAATGTAGTCTTAACAGGCTAACATGCAGGGACAATATCACTATTATGAATTACTCAGTATCCATGAGTAAGAGCCTTTGGCTGAAGACTGTTTATTGAAACAGGAAACATTAACACTATGTTCACTGGTAAAACTAGCTATCTTTGGGCTGTGGGTGTGGCTTAAGTGGTAGAGGAGGAGCTTCCTAGCAAGTGAGAGGCCATTAGTTAACTTGGAGGCATGTCATTACTTTGCTGTCAGCAACCTTCTGTCAGTAACCACACCGAGCTATGTACTTACTGGTAGGACATGCAGACACTGTGATTCTGTTTCTGAAGGAATGAATGGCTATTGAAGAGCAGTTGATGGAAAGAGACCCTTGGAAAAAATGCCATAGGCTACCCCTTCCAGAGTTTTGTTTGGCTTTGAAAAGCTGGTTTTGTAGAATAGTCTCAAAACACAAAACACTTTGCTCCAGGGCTTACTTTTTTATGTTCACCCATCAATGCGTTACATTATGACAATTTAATTCCTATTCAATTTTAAAACATAAATAATAGGATCTTCAAAGCAGAGGAGAGTTAGAAATGAGTTAGTCAGACTCTCATTTAACTCATAAGGAATACAAGATTTAGAGACATTAAGTGTCTTCCTTTGTTGATATCCTTAAGCATCATTAAGTAAAACAAAGTTCATTAAGTAAAGCAAAAACAAAAAAGACAAAGTTCATAATAGGCAAATGGACAGTAACTATGGACATCAAGTTATAGGTGAAATCCAAGTAGACAACATATATGTAAAAATACTCAACCCCAGAAGTAATAAAGAAAATGCAAATACTGAATTATGCTTAACAGAATACCACTCATAAAACAAGCGAATGCAGGGTAACCCAAAGGACACAATGCAAGAGGGGGAGCCAGGGGCAAGTACTGAGAGCTCCATTGAAGCGAGCATCCTCTCTGCTACATCCGTGCGGATGCCTCCATAGAGGGATGGAAGATGAACACCACAGGGAGGTTAAATAAACAATACCTCACCGGAAGTGCAAGGAACGAGGAATATGTGGTTCATTCTAAAGGGCCGTTGGTTTTCAAGTACGTACTGTTGTCTTGCTTATTCATTTTTCCCCCTGAAAGGTGCTGGTAGCTGGTGCCTGTTTTTAAAGCCTCCTACTGTCTCTTGAAGAGTCCAGTTTCAAAGGCAACAGTGCTAACTTAATGCCACCTCCTAGTTTCCTGCTGCCTGGTTACACACACACACACACACACACACACACACACACACACACACACACTACAGACCCTTGCTTCTGCCTCCTCATTGCTTTTCTTTTCAAATAAAGCCGAGAGCCTCTAACTTTGGTATTGAAAATTTTTAGGTATTCCTAGCTTAGATAAAATTTCCCCCATGCTGTAAATCATGATTTTATTCCAAATAGAGCTCATCACATGTCATACATGTCAGCAGAGCTCCCCTCAGATCACCTAGGAAGTGAGGCCTAATTCCAGACTATTAAGACATCATGTTAAGGTACTTTCTTATTTCCTCTCTAGGAATCAGTTTTTTTTTCTTTTTGAAGAGAAACTTTATGAAGTCCTAGTTTAAAATTAAGTGGGTTAAAGCAATTCAGTAGGCATTGGAAATGAAAGAACCTATGTACCAAAAATTTATGTGGGTTCTATATGGAAAAGCTGTCCTGCTTGCTTTTAGGAAAACAGAAAGAAAAAATATGAATATTTGGCTTTCAGATTTTGCTCCTAGAGCAAGCAGTTAGTCCTAACAGCTTAAGAGTTTATTATGGTTTCTCTTTTAGGTTTTATAAACTAAACATGTAGCTAGCCCAACCCCACATTGAGTGAAAGAGAGACAAAGTGTGTTTGTGTGTATGTGAGAGAGAGACACACACACAGAGACACAGAGAGACAAAGACAGAGAGAGAGACAGAAAGAAAGGGGGAGGGAGGGAGGGAAATAGGAAGAAGGAAGAGAGAGAAAGGGACACTTTCATTTCATATATAAAATAAGCTTCTAAAGTAATGATTTTCTTGTTTCAACCCTTTACCATACCCTGAGCATGTTCATTTAATGGAGTTGTCTCTTATGAAAATACAACCACCTACAGTTAGTTTCTACAGTAGGAAGAAAGTGCAGCCTCCAGTCACTCAGCTGCAGGGGTTCTGCTCAACACTGCTATGGGTTGGAGCTAGAAGGTTCTAATAGCACAGTCAGGGACTCCAGAAAAAAACATCAGAAAAGGATGGCTTATGGCCAGAGATAGCCTGCTGCCTGTTTGGCAACTCAAGTTGTACTGAAACACAGTCATTTCTGCATGTTTACGTATGGCCTGTAGTTTTTATGCTGCCATGGCAGAATTGCCTAGTTATGACAAGTCACCGTGTGGTCAGTGAAATTAGAAATATTTACTCATTAGCCTTCATAATCTGGTGTCAATCCATCAGTCTCTGATCTGGGAGAAACCTGGGATGGATTGTTCTATGGCATACGACATAGAAGTCCCCTCTACTGTGAGCAGAAATTATTGTATTAACCACCTTTAGACCAAATGCCACTATTACTCTATGCCTCAGGAAGGTGCATTATTCTGTCTGTGCTATTACTCTATGTCTCAGGAAGGTGCATTCTTCTGTCTTTAGAAGGATTCTCAAGTGGGTAAATTATCAGAGTATAGAGCCACCTTTGTGTAATACTTGACCTCACATGTCCATTAGCAGAGGGAGACACTTTCCCTAGGTTTGCAATGCCACTGCCTGCTAACTGCTATCATGTACCCATAAAGACCTAAACCATAACTCCTACTGACCGAGAGTACTGTTCAGTCCAGCATGAACCCAGGGCTATCACTAAGGTTGATGTTTGCCAATTTTCCACTCAATGGGTGGGTTTATGGCAGAGCAGGAGTAAGAGAGATTTAAAGTAGGGAAGAGTTTGGCTTTGTTGGCAGTTGGACAGAACTGGGAGTGGGTGAGCTTTTGGTATTTGTGAAATGTGAACAAAAGATGAGAAGGAAATGGGATGCATTTCAGAGGTCCTCATCCTTTGGAGAGATGAACCATTCTGGTTTTCTGGGTCCTCTGTTGTTTTTGCTCCATCGGGAGCTCAAGCGTTGGTGGGTAGAGAGGCATGGCAGAGATGCCAGAGAGATAACGTGTTTGTATATGCATTGGGAGTCTTCCAGCTTTCAGTGGGGTGGCAACTTCCAGTTGCTTTTGTTTTTCAGGTCTACTAGAGAATGGATTCTCAGAGGAACTATAGGGAAGTGGGGTTAATTGAACTACCTGCATATTTGGGAGTTAGGAGTTTTATGGGTATATTTTCCCCTAGTACCATGGGAATCAAAAGAACAGGGCTTGGTGCTAGGCTGAAGGGTGTACATCAGGCCTCATAAACTAACAGCTCAGAGGTTGACAGCAGGCAACACATTTTGACTGGCCCACTAGTCTATTTCTTATTTCTCTTGACAAGGAGCACTGTCTGGACACACTGCTCTCCAGTGATTGGTGTGTGTATGCTGAGTACTCTTGTACCCATTTTAGTCATTGCTTTTATTTGCCTCTTCTCCCCTTCCTGCCCCTTCCCCTGACCAGGGGCCTGTGTGTGTGTGTGTTCAAACTCTGCTCTAGGTGTTGTATAAGGAATGTGTGCTGTGGGAAGCTTATATCCTTCTGAGGTTTGTTCAGTCCCTGCTTTGGTCCTGGCTAATACATTTCATAACTTTCTTGTGTCATTTGGGTTTTTGTTGAGTGGGATGAATAGCCCACTTTGGGGAAGATCCACGGACTTGGTAAGGTTCTAGAGCCATCTATTATATGGATATGAGAAACCATAAAGAACAACATTCAGCGTACAAGGGTGATCTTTGGAAGTCTTCAAACTAACCTTGCCCCTCCATTATCAGCCTGGTTATGATGTATCTCTGAAGATTTCTGAAGATTATAGAACACATTGTAGGGATGTTTCACAAGGATAATAATGGCTGCTAAGACCATCAGATTGGCCTTTAGGAGTTCTACACTTCACTTTAGGTGGAACACAAATGGAGACACAAAGAAAATCAAGAGAATATATAGATACCTGTCATACTGTTGGGAGTCATAGGTTAGTAATCATTCTGGATCCTTTTTCTCACTGACATTGCCTACAAAGAGAAAATACAAGATAAACATACCATAGATTATAATTTGCATTTTCCTTAATTTTTTTGTTCTAATAATATCATATGAGTTAATTAGCTCAAGGTAAGATTTGTTACAACTCAGAACTGAGAATTTTTTTTCTTTGTGCCAGTTTTGGGATTTGAACTTAGAGCCTGGGCACTATCCCTGAGCTTTTGGTGTTCTACCAATTGAGCCACAGCTCCGCTTCTAGCTGTTTTAGTGCTTAGTTTTAGTGCTTAATTGCCTACCCAGCCTGGCTTCAAACTATGAGCCTCAGATCTCAGGCTCCTAAGTTGCTAGGATTTCAGGCATGAGCCCCCACACCCAGCCAGAACTGAGACATTTTCAATATAGTTTTGTAAGATTACAAGACCTCTTAACTTTGATCTAAGGGTTCCTATTATAAACAGGTTTCCAAAATAATTTTTTCAAGGTCATATTCTTCCATCTCAAGGTTTTTTAAGAAAGCCACCAGCCTATTAATTGGTTTTTTTTTTTTTCTTCAGAGATTCTAAGATGAATTATCATCTTCCATCTAGGACTTTGCTTCCTAAAGTGTGATCTGTGGGCCAGCAGCTTCAACTACAGCCAGTAGCTTGTCATAAATATAAATTTAGGGTCCCATCTCAATCAGATTCACTTTGGACAAAGTCTCAAGTGACCGAGGCATACTGAAGTCTTAGACATCCTGTTGTAAAGAATTGAATCCTGCATCTGCACACTTAGGGCTTTTTCTCATCCAGAGCTGACTTCCTCCTCTTCACCACAACATTAATGAGATCTGTAGTCATAGAGACAGTGGCCGTCAGACTGCCTGACTGGTGTGCTGGGGACAGGAGTGTATTGTGTGTCGGTGGCCACAAGCTTATTGACAGAAGGCAGAATGCCATTGGTTGGACAGAAATGGACACAAGCTGGTGAATACAGGTCAGGATCTTTCACCATATTGCTGGGACAGATTGGGATTGGCCTCCATTTTCTAGAGGGTGTTCTGTGGGAATCTTGGGGTCCCAAGAAGTAATTTCAAAGCCCTGTTTTATGTCAGGGTGAAGCAAAGAAATGAAATCAGGTTTCATTTGTTCTCCAGGCTGTGCTGAGTGAACTATAATATACAGGAAAGTCACTGGACAAGGAGGGACCATTGTAAGGTTAGAGAAGAGGAAACACATGGAAGAGAAACTGTGTGATGATTTAATACATAGCCAGTCTCTGGCTCCATGTTAATGCTACAGTGACAAACTCATACCTTGATCATAGTTCTTGTTACACCCAGTACAAATTATAGGCTTACATGGTCATCTTTCTCACTAGACTCTAATCTCTTTAGGGCAGGACCTGTCTGTCTCATCTTTCTATCTTCTACATTAAGTAGAATGTGAGCTATGTAAATATAGGTTGAATAATTGAAAACAATGGATGAAGTTTATGACATGATAGAAGCCATTTAAATTGACATCTGATAGAGAGATGCATGTAAATGAAAAATGCATTCTTGACACCAGCTGTTCAAGGGATACCAGCCACCAGCCCCAGCCACATCGTTGTTCTCCTATATTGTTGAATTTGAAGGTGAGAGGGATCAGGTTCAGACAATGAGAGCACAGGTTGTACTTACAATATCAAATGTCTGACTCTATCGCTCTTTTCAATACTATGTTCCCATGAATCTCTGCTTCCAGCCCATGGCTGCTACATTTTCACATGATACACTCCTCACTCTATTGACCCCACAAATGTTCTGGAGGGGGCAGGAACTTCGCTCAGGCTGGGCCACGCACAATATCCTCTCTCTGATCAAGCAGCCCAAGACTTGAGGTGAGCGGATAAGGTGCCTCTTTCATGATATTTGAAGAGAGAGAGAAAGGAAGGAAAGGAGGAGGGAAAGATAGGAAGAGATATTGTTTATTTCCTTTCTAGGAGAAGAATTCATGAGAAGAATTCACTGTTTCAGGCTATATATCTCGGCTACCTGGAAAACGCTCATCTAAAGGTGAGAGAAGATAGATCTGACATTCAAAGAGAGCCAAGGTGAAGAGAAAGCAAGGGCCTTCGATCTTTAGCTCTCCCTGAGGCCCAGTGGTGTCCCTTCTCCTCTAAGAGTCTGGCCACTTGGCAACTCCTTTTGACCTTTGACCTAAGTTTCATCAGGTATCTGTCATGGACAACCTAAAGAGTCCTGACTGATCTCACCTGGATTAGAACTCAGCACATTTAATGCCAAGGTGTCAGAAACAGAAACTGTCCAAGAACAGCAATAATAATCTTATCAACACTTTAACCTTACTGATAGCACCACATTTAGTGTTCCTTTCATCATTTGGTATTTAGTACAATTTTCCTTGGAGTACAACGTGATTTGATACTATTGTATCAAATAGTATACAACACTGTAGTATAACAGCAATGACCATAGCAGGAGCATTAAAGGCATACTAGTACGGCTGTTACACTAATTCTTTAGTATTATTTAGCACTTTGATGAGCTCTAGAGTTTGTGGTGTGTGTGTGTGTGTGTGTGTGTGTGTGTGTGTGTGTTTCTTTTTGGCAACACTCTTGTTAGGCTAGCACAGTACCACTGGAGCCTTTCCCCCAGCTCTGATCTCTAGAATTTTAAATGTAATTCCAGTAAATTCTAGCAATTGTCTGGGGGTAGTCAGGAGTTCCAGGGCCTTATTCCCTGGTCTTCCTATAGCATACTGTGGGAGTCAGTAGATGTTGTTCAGTGTAGCAGGATCAGAGATAGTCTTCCAGGGCCATGTCAGGGGCCTGGATTCACCAGCAACTCATGAGGCCAGAGGAGAAATGAGCTTAGAAATAAAGCAGGCCTAGTGAAGTGGTTGCCGGGTCAGAAGAATGCACAGGAGAGGGCTCTGTTCAGAGAGGAGGGAGTGTCCAGCTGTTGGTTGAGAAGGGGCAGCCATGCTAACACAGACTGAGAACCAGAGCTTTCCAGGGAGACTGAGCCACAGCCCCTTCATTAGCACAAGTCCGACTGCTCTTGTCCAGGGGGAAAGGATTCAAGTAGATCTTGAATCCTGAACTAGGAAGTTCAGCACTGGCTGAGCTTAACAGTGCTCTTCCACTTAGTCCCGGGCAGGCATTCCTGAAGAGAATGAGATCCTTTCTGTGCAGGTTATTTATCATTTAACCAGACCCAGGTTTTACTCAAAGACAACGTTCAGCCTTCCTACAAGAGGCTTCTGATATAACAATGAGAGAGAACCTTGTCAAAAAATAAATGGAAAATACTATATGGTTTCATTTTATGTCAGAGACGGCCAGGACAGGAGGGAAGGAGAGGTGTTTCTACCTGGGCAGGTTCAGAAAGGCTTCTGAGAAGCGGTGATGTGGGCTCAAAGGCCCTTCTTTGAAACAGGCCTCTCCCATCTATGATGGAACTCTCTCTCCCCTCTCTGGCCTTGTGCTCCTCTGGTGTACAGACTGCTCTGTAGGAGAGTGGCCTTGTGCAGAAAAACCTGGGCAAGTTCTTCACATCATGCAGGTGAAATAGAATCTGCTCCCACAGTGGAATCCAATTAGAGTTTTAAAACTTTTCCAGCAGTACCTGGATAGAAAGCAGAGCCCTGAGATACTACCACAGGTCCAAGAGAGAGGACAGGGGATAGAGTTTTGGGGGGTGAAAGGGCAGATGACCTGAGACAGGAAGTGGAAACCATAAGACACAGTGATGAACTTGATATGAGCATTTCCCAATGGGATAAACTCTGTCGATGTAGAGAGGCTAACATGGATGACTCTTCCCTCAGGGAATTTATCATCCATTTTACAAGATGGCTGGGTAGAAGCCACTAAAACTGCAGGTTGCAGATGGCAGGTGACAAGGGAGCTGTGTGGAGACTCACACAGTCCATTCTTTCCACTTTCAGGCCTGTGGCAAGTTCTGTGGGAAAAACTTGTCCCCCTTGGAAGTATGCAAAGTGAGCAGTCACCTCTCAAATGCATAAAATGTGTTTATATTTTAAAAAAGTCAGGTGCCAGTGGCTCACGTCTGTAATCCTAGCTACTCAGGAGGCTGAGATCTGAGGATCTTGGTTCAAAGCCAGCCCAGGCAGAAATATCCGTGAGACTCTTACCTCCAATAAACCACTAGAAAACCGGAAGTGGAGCCATGGCTCAAGTGGTAGAGTGCTTGCCTTGAGCTGAAGAGTGCAGGGACAGCACCCAGGCCCAGAGTTCAAGCCCCACGACCGAACAATAACAACAACACAAAGTCAGTGATGGGAAAGTTGCTATTGCGTCCTTAAAAGCCGAGAAGTAAAATGAGATTAGCTATCAATACTTGAACTAGATCAGGGATCTTAGGTCTCACTGTGAGCCAGGGCCATCTTCCACAGCATGTGGAGTACAGCCTGAAGACAAGGGCCCGGGCCTATGTGGCAGCTCCATTTTAACAGAAGCCTCTTGTGTTGAATGTCTGTGAAGATGGCAAAGAGATCTAAGAAAGTCTGAAGGAAATCTAGAAAAGGGAAGAGTCACATGAAGGTTAGATGGTGGGCTTTGAATATTTGACAAGCTGTCAGAGGGTGAGAGTTTGAAGCATGTCAAGTTCATTGAGGACAGATTGCGGCGGGTGGGGGGGGTGGGGGGTGGGGAGGAGGGAGAGATGCTGCCAGAGACTGCTACAGGGCCTTCTCTGCTCCAAAGACACAGAAAATGCAGAATCTCATAGATGGAGGAGATTCTGAAGAGGAGCACCCTCCCTGCCTGGGCTGCTTCTTGTTCTCAGAGTGTCACAGGCCTCCCTTGAGACTAGTGTCCTTGGGCTAAAGAATGGATCTGTGTGGGATATGGTTCTCGGCTAGTTCATGCTCCCCTCCACATTCTCCTCTAATGCTTCATGTGTTAGCTTAGTGGATCTCAACGATTAGGGGGTGTCTCCTAAAAGAATGAGTCACAAGTCCCATACTCATGAAATACATTTTCAGGGGTGCTCAGACACCCCACAAAACAAAACCCACTCAGATGCCAAATGAATCTTGGGCTGTAGACGTTGGTCTCTATTATAATTCAAGCAGTTAATGGTAGAGATACAAGCTGATGTAAATATAATCGAGAGGGTAAAATGGAAGGGAACATGAGAACTATGTTTTGATCTGGAGCACAAAGAAGGGGACCTGGCAGCCTGAGCAATAGCAAATGGTTTCTGAGAAGCAAGCCTGGAGGTGTATGAGGAATCTGCCAACCCACAAATGTAGTCTAGGGCTGCCCTGTTCTTTTATCAGAGTCTGGGTGACTCAAGGTCAGTTACTCACGCAGTACACCTGGGGAGTTAGGAAAAGAACCAATCTATAACTCAAGGGTATCAGAGATGAACCAGAGGGTTTGAAGGGTGTGCTTCAAGGCTGCGTAGTGTGTCATTCATTCTGCCCATAAGAGCAAGCTGAGGGGGATCACTCAGTGGGTTTGAAAAAATAAGGCTTTGTTTTCCAAGAAGGGGATGGAAAGCTATGGCTGAGGGTAAATGAATTATAGTATAAATAATCAGAAACAGAAAAAAGTGTTTTTAAAGCCAGCATAGTAATCCTAGGGATAGGGCTGGTTAAAAAGGTATGTGAGGCTCTGACTGAGTTAGGTAATTAAGATGTGGCAATGCACCACAGCTCAGTGTATCCCTGGAGGCCTGGGTGTTAATGTGAATGGATCACCTCCGAGGGAGGGCAGGGTCAGATTCCTCTGCTGGGTAAAGCCTGGAGACTCTAGCCTCGTGAAACAGACATGTGCAAATCGCTCTTGAAGGGCTACACTGTAATTTTCACTTCAGATTTTCAGCAAGTCACTGTTAAGTGTTTTGCCTTCAGGAAAGGAGACAATACAATGAAGATCTGAGGTTGCAATTGGGCTAAATTTGCTATGACTAATTGTTTTGTTGTTCTTAGCACAATGAACATCCTTTACTTCTACTACGTTATCCCCTTTTAATACATGTCCAACTGTCTCCTTCTTGGGCTCATTTTTACTCATTTTGGCCTGTACCTGTGCTGAATATTGTCCCCTCCCCCCCCCATTTTCTTCCCTCTCCTTTTTCATCTCTCTAACAGACAAGCTCACCATGGCATGCTCCATAGAGCATGAGCTCTAATACTTAGCAACAGAATGACACGTGGGATGTTAAGAATCTAGAGATGCAGTCCTACTATGGAAAGAGACTATTTCAGAGGGGAATGTGGAGACTAATCAGGTACATGGTGGCTCTTCCACTCTCTGCTGGGTGAGCCAAATTTTATTGCTACTTTGAGGACTGGATCAGGTGGGATTCTTGGCAGTCAGATAACTCCTGCACATCTAAAACCATCTGCTATGTCAAATCTATTGTCATCCCATCCAGTCGAACACGGAGTACCTTTTAGCCAAACAATTCAGTAATAGAAAAGTGAAGGAGAAACTAGGTAGACTAGCCAACTTGGAAATGGAAATGGTTGTCTTGCCTCCTGTAGAGTTTATAGTTCGGCTTTGTCCCAGCTGCCTGTCTCTACAGGTGGGCAATTATCTTGGAAGCTTCTAAACAATGAGAGGATCCTCTGAGATCCAGAGCAGACAGGTGGCTGGAGAACTGTCTGACTCAGCAGGAACAAGGACTTCAACAGAGCCCAGTTGGCAGAAGCCAGCCTTTCAAGCTGCCTCTACTGCCACCTGGTGGACAGAACGGCTTCTCTGTGACAACCTGAAGGAAAGTTTAGTAAAAGTGTGTGTGCCCACATTTGGGTATACGTGTGTGTGTGTGTGTGTGCGTGCGTGTGCGTGTGTGTGTGTGTGTGATGGTCTGGAAACACACTCATTGTGTCAGAGGAAATAATTCCTGAGGGTACCACACAGAACCACCAGATACCTGAAAGTGTAATTGTGGTTAGATGACTCACGGAGACACACGCATGAAAAAACAACAAACAAGAGTGTGAAAACAAAACCTTCTCATTGAAGCAAATGATTTATGATTGATTTCCGAAACGTGTTTGATGATGAACTAGACAGCAACGAAGCCCCCACCCCGGCCCTGGCCTGGGCAGCTTCAGGGCGATAGACTCCAGGTCATAACTATTTGGTGGAAGTATCATCCACAGGAAACAGAAATAAATAAATAAAAATCCAATCATGTCCCTGGGAGATGGCGCCACCCTGTCTGAGCGTGTGCTCTGCTTCCACAACTGGAACCTGCAGGGGGCTCCTTACAGTGTCGGCACTGGGCTTAAACCAATCATCTACTGCCATGAAGACAGCCTGGTACTTTCATTCTCTGAAAACGAACCCCCCCCAACAAAACCCCAAACACACAAAAAAACCTCTCCTAATCAGTGTAATTATTTACTACTTCATGAATGCCCCAATGATGGGCAGAGGAGGGAACTGAACTTCAATGTTCTCATAGAAACAGACTTCAGAGACAGAGCGTGGTCATGCATACCTGTAATCCAAACACCCAGAAGGCTAAAACAGGAGGATTACAAGTTCAAAGCTAGTCTGAACTACATATAACGATCCCATTGACAGAACAAAAGGGATCAAAAGCTGGAGGAGAAACTCACTGGTTGCTTAGTACACACAAGGCCCAGAGTTTAATCTCTAACCCTGAAAAAAAAAGCAAAAATGACAAATAGATTTCAGAAGTATGTTCAGTTAGGTCTGTGCTGCTTGGTGAAGGTCTTTTGGGTTAACTGTATCAGCACTGTCAGTGGTTTTCCCGTGAGTGTTGCACACATAGAATGAAGCCCAGCCTGGATTTTACCTTTGAACAAGCTGTTACTAAGTGGTTTTCAGTAGTGCATCAGAACAATTCTTAAGCCAACTTTGTAAGAATACATTAAGGTTAAGTCAGGAAAAAAGGGTTTTAACCCTTGATGGGAATTTAAGTTATTTATTATTATTATTATTATTTTAAAATCCTAGCCAGAGAGCTGAGATGGGTGGATTTGGGTAGGAAGGTTGAAAAGCATGGAAGGACTTCAAAGAGGCACGTAGTCATACTCTGTGATTACATTTCCCCCTGACGGTTAAGTTAAATTTGGAACATGTACATCCTTAAGTACTGGCCTGATGTATGATCTAGTCAGAATCTACCAGGGGCAGCGGAGCTGACATACAGAGATACCCTCCTCGCAGTGCACGCCATTCAGCATTTCAATGTTTTCTTTCCTGCTGACCCAAGGTTGACACAAATACTTTAATGCTCTGTTTATTCAGTAATTAGATTCCAACAGCTTGGTAATGGTATTCCCAGGGTGTTTAACAGTTGTTTCTGTGTTTCTCTTAAAAATGAAAAAAAAAATACCCTAGTGTTCCTGTGAGTTTGCAGTGACATGTCCAGGATGCCTGAGCATAGCATTTGGGAATCATGGCTATCAGACCATTGGAAACCAGGGAGACGTCCATGGGCGTGATTCACCCATCTTGATTCTCACTCTGAGACCACCATCTCCTCATTTGACCTTTCAGCTTCAGTTTAGGATAAAGAACCAAGAGAAATGTCTTCCCAGGGACTGTGTATGCTACATGCACTCTTTTTTTCCTGTCATATTTCTCTTTTGGTAAAATTTTCTATAATCTTTACTTCAAAAAAAAGAGAGGAAGAAAGAAGGAGAGAAAGAAAGAAGGAAAGAAACGAAGAACAGGAGGAAGGGACATAGAGGGAAGACTTAGCAAGATTTAAAAGGCAGTCCTGAAAACCAATCCCAGAACCCTAGCACATGGACTAGATGTGCTGAAGACCCTAAAATGCAAAAAGAATCCAGCTTTGAGGACTGAGAAGAGAGCGGGTGAGGGAAGACACAGTGCCAGTGGGAACTTCAGGGCTTCTAAAGATTGCTGAGAAGCTAGCCCAGTATCAGACACTTCTGGAGTTCTTTGGTGAAAATCTGACCAATGAGGGTGAGACACTGAGCACGTGGATGCCGGTGTGAGCACCCCAGCGGATGCAGGCATCTAAAGCAGTTCCCAGCTTTAGATAGCGTGAGTTACCTGTAGCTTCCTCTAGCACCAGCTGATTATCTGGAGAACTTGAAAACAGATTGCTGGGTTCCCTCATACCCTCGGCCAGTTTATAATTCACTTAGTTCAGGGGCCCCTGGAAAGTCTGCATCCTAACATGTTCCCAGGTAATCTGGCTGCACTTCCAGGCCCACAAGCTGACAGCCACCAGCCTTAACCACTGAGGAAACATGGAGGAGTTGTCCTGTACAAGAGGTAGGTTCCACGTTTCCATCTTGACCAGCAGCACATGCTCAGCCTGCCCTGGAGCACAGGTGAAAGACCTTGCACTGGAGAGGCACCAGGTTTTGTGGATGTCCACCTCTCTGAACCATGGGCAAGGATGTTAAGCAGACATCCTTGGATTTGGAATACTTAGGTCTCATGGTGATAAAATGGCACTCTCCTTCCTCTGCCAAAAGAGTGAGGCTCCTGGTATCCTGGGCAAGGTCACTCATGTGTGCTTAGAAAAAGCCCCTCCAGGACCCTGTTGAAAGCTTCTCATGTGAGAGGTGCTTGCACATGAGCCAGAGTATGAGGACAGGTCAACAGTCCCACTGATCTCTAGAGCCATGTTCTGTGTGGCTGTGATTGGAAACGTCCTGTATGGTGTCCTGTTGGATGCTCTTAGTCATGACAACTCTCCTCCCCTGCCTCTTTTAGCCATCCCCTGGGTGCTGGCAAAATCACAACCAGCATGGTTTATGGAACACACATTGCTAAGGAAAAGCATGGAGCTATGTGCTGGAGAGTCAGTTCAGAAAGGGGCACCGACAGCTCAGTCACCCCTTTCCAGAGTACTTTGGTCCTTGATCATCCACTTTCCTCATCTGCCTCAGTATTAATTACCTTAGAGCAGAGTTGGCAAAGAGGGGTCCCAGAGCAGCAGCCCCAGCATCACACGATGCAGGTGTGCAGCCTCTGCCCAATCCTACTGAACCAGATTCCCAAGGCCGGGCGGAAGGAGCCAGGGTCCTTACTGCTACAGACTACACTCCCCACATGTGGGGAAAGGTTACTGCATGACAGCACTGGTGCTCCCTGGCCTGCAGACACACACTGGAAGGTATTTGAAAGGTAGGATCACTGTCTACACGTAATAGGAACTCAGGGCGCCTTGGCTGTTGAAGTTAGGACAGCTCTGCTGTTTGCTTATGAGATTGAAGAAAGCGCTCAGCTGGCATGCCACCTCTCAGAGTTGCCAGCACCATCCAAGCCGTCGCCTGCTTCTTATGCTTGCATTCTCCATATTTACAAATCAGCGTTCCCAGCATGCTCTCCAAGACTCTTACATTCCTCTCAGCTCCCGAAGGCAGAAAACCAGATGCCATGTTTTAGCCAGTGTCTGTTTCTTTGGGAGGGAGGTGGAGGGGGAGGGGAAGGGCATTTCTGCATGATTCTTAAATTCCATTCTCCAGCCTGCTGATTTTTTCTTCTTCTGCACAATAGAAGGAGATTGCTGATTCATGTTCAGCTTGTGGCTCCAAGCGTCTTCCCCCCCTCCCCTTGCTGTACTTGTGCCGATGTAACACAATAACAGTCTATTCATCCTTCTGAATTAGCAATGCCAACAGCTCAGATAGGCAGGCAAAGGATCCCCCTCCCTTCGGTGTATTTAAAGCCTTCCCACAAATAACACATTTTGAAATATTATATGGCCTTCTCTTTGAGCCATTTGGCTCACTTGCTGAGTTTCAAGTCAACTCCTTCAGCATTCTGCACAGGGGTTGGCCAAGGAGCCCTGTCTTAAGTTCAAGGACAAAGCCTTGTTAATAGGCAGAGGCTTGTGTTTATATCCAGCCAAATATAGGATTAACCTTAACGTTGGATGATCCAGGTGGGCTCCAGGCAAACCCATCCGGGTTTGTATAGTGTCTGTAGTCCCAGCTCTGTTCACGCTGTAGCAGTGAGTTCAATGGCAGTTCCTGGGCACTGTGTGGTCAGTGAGTACTTGGGGTCAGCTGTGGGGTTTGGTTTCCCAGCTGCAGGGTGGAAAGCAGTGGGGGTGACTTAGTGTTCTGCGTGCTCTAGTGCTCAACCTGGGCTGTACATCAAACTCATCCAGGCAGCTCTGCAAAATCCCAGCGCCCGGGCCACGACCCAGACCAATTAGTGCTCTGAACTCAGGCCACTACTGGAGAGCTGCCCGGTGATTCTGCTGCCTGGCCAAGGTTGAGAACCCCGGCCCTAGTGTGTCCTCATGAATGGTATGAGGGAGACTTCCTGCGTCCCTTCTTGTTCCTCCTCGAGAGAGCTAGCAGAGCAGTCCTGTTAGCATAGAATTCAACTCGCGTGGCCTCTCTGCTGGTTGTGACATCCTCTTGTCCCTTTTGTCTCTCTGTCTCCTCTCCCAGTTTTAGATTTGCCAGCCTCCTCACTCTTTCTTCAACATGCCATCTATGCTTTGGCACAGGACATTTCCTGAAATGCGCATGTCATAGACACCTGCTCAGATCCTTCCCTCGCCCCCATTTAAGTCTTGAACACCTTAACTGTAATCCTAGCTACTCAGGAGGCTGAGATCTGAGCGCGGTTCAAAGCCAGCCCAGGCAGGGAAGAACGTGAGACTCTCATCTCTAGTAAACCACCAGAAAACCGGAAGTGACGCTGTGGCTCAAGTGGTAGAGCTAGCCTTGATCTGAAGAGCTGACAGTGTCCAGGCCCAGAGGTCAAGCTCCATGACTGACACCCACCCCCCTCAAAAAAAAAAGAAGTCAGCTTTGTTTTGTCCACAGGGATCCTCTCAACTCCCCCAAGGTTAGCACAGTGGGTGGTACACACTGGCTCTTAATAAATACTTGTTAAACAAAGAACAGTGGCCATATCTGGAAGGTGCTGGATGGATGGAGGATCAGAGACCCCAGTGACACAGGAGGAAACTTAATGTTCTAAAAAATTACAAATCTTGATGCGTCTAATTTTGCAGGAGTCTAATCACTAGGACCATGCAGGGAGTGTCTAGGTGACAGAAATGCATCCTTTTAACGAGAGAAAGCAAGTGGCATGTTTAGCTGAAGCCAGGTGGTAGTGGGGATTGGTTTAGTGATAGACAGTAACTGTTGATGGATGTAAAGGTTCTACTTGGGGTGACCAAGCACCCTCCTTGGAAGTTATGGTGATGAGTGTCCATCTCTGAATCTACTCAAGTCCACTTAACTGCACACTTCCAATGATTGAACTTCTTACACAAATTGTTAGGAATGGGTCTTTCCATGAAGCATCCCACAGGCATATAAAAGCTAAAGTGGAACAAATCTCTCAGCTAATCTTGTTTCTTATCACACCCTCGGTTTTCTCTTTGGTTTTGGTTCTGAACTAGGGAGGGGGGAAGCCTTTCCTGGTCCTGATTCGCTGCCACTTGAGAGTGTCAGTGGTTTGGACTAAATGTTTTCCCTAAGACCCTCACAGCTCTTGTAGGCTGCAGTCTTTCTCAGGACTTTGAGCAGCCAGTTTAAGGGGAGTCAAATTTTATATACATTTGATACCTCTGAATTTATAATGCCAGGAGGACCTTCAAGCGCTGGTGCCATCGTTTGCTCTCTGTGGATGGCCAGTTGTCCTGTACATCAGAGTCCGTTGGGAGTCAAACACTCCTTGTCTGGCAGCGCCGTGAGCCCCCTCTACCTCACTGACAGTATAGTTCTCTCTATTCACGCTGCAGTTGTGACAATGGAGAGTTACAGCCCTGGGAAGATCATTCTCAATCTCTGGGAGAGAGAAAAGCTTTCTTTCTGTTCTTCTGTTCCCTTCTCTGTGCTAAATCTGATCCCACTCCTGCCATTGGACAGGGGGTCCTGTTAATGAGATGAGGCCAGAACTAACTTGCCTCAAAATTCTCATCAGGAGAGCACCGAGAGGGGGTCAGTGCTGTGCCATAGGAAGAGTCCTGGGACTGTCCAGGGGTGCTAAGGAAGATGCAGCTATGATGTTCACCAGCACCCAGGATGGTTAAAGGGAAATGATGCTCACAGTTCTCTTCTGCTATTCATGAAGCAGAGGGCAAGATAGGCCGACAGCCTTGACCTTATCAACCACTACTGAGGGGATCATTTGTTAAAACCTTCCATTCAAGAAGGAGTTCAGCCCAGATATTGCAAGAAGAAACCTAGGTTGTGGGTAGTGCCAACCCATTTTACAGTTGGGGAGACTCGAGTTGACAGACATGGCCTCCTTGCCCCACAGTGAAGAGGTTTATAAACAGAAGAGTCAGGAATCAGTTCCAGAGGACTGAAGATTTGCGAATCCAGATTCCATGCTCTAAAACCATGTACTTGCGCCCTCTTGCAAGAAAAACAACATTGATAGGCATGCAATCATCTCTTCACATTGGTAATCTCATTTGGTGCTCACAAGCTGAACAGATGAGTGAGCTGAGGTTGAAAAGCTTAATGTCTAAAACTTAATGTAAAGACTGGTATGTGGAAAAGTCAGGGCTCAAAACGATGTCTCCTGATCTTGAACCTATACTTTTTCCTGCAGTAGCTCCACTGAACTCTTTCTTGAATGGAAGGTTTTAACAAATAATTTTTTTTTGGTCCATTGTGGGGCTTGAACTCTGGGCCTGGGCACTGTCCCTGAGCTCTTCAGCTCAAGGCTAGTACTCCACCACTTTGAGCCATAAAGTAGTTAATTGGAGATAAGAGTCTCACAGACTTTCCTGCCAGGCTGGCTTCGAACCACGATCCTTAGATCTTAGTCTCCTGAATAGCTAGGATTACAGGCATGAGCCACTAGCTCCTGGCTTAACAAATGATTTTTATGTCACTATCTCTGAAGCCAAAAGCTGAAGGACAATCACACCTACATTTATTTTAAAAGTGAAATTTCTAGTTCATAATAGGAAGCAACTAACAATTTAATGTAGAGAACACAAGACTGGCTGACACAAATTATTTTAAAAGTTCACTCTTGATGAGTCTGAAAGCTTCTCACACAGCAAACTTTGCCCCGGCAAGACACTTATTACTTAGGTAGCAGGAAAACATTTCTTATTAGGTGTGAGACATTTCTGAGTTCAGGAAAGGTGATGCAGTTTTTTCAGAAAATTAGAAGTTCTATTAATAATCTCTGCTCCCTTTGATTGAGGATATTACTCCTATTATTTTGGAGTAAGATCCATGAGAATAAACCTTATCAGTGTACAAGCTGAGTAGGAGTGTGTGAAAATGACCTGCCTATAAGTCCTAACCCTCCATTGCTACCCAGCTTAATTCCATACTGAGGCTGTTAGAGATCGGTTTAAAGGGAGTGAGCATTGCTCCAATAGAGGAAAAGTTCTTTTCTGAAACAATAAAAACCCCTGACAAATAAGGAAGAGTTGGAGATGTAGGATATCAATAGTTTTTCAAAGGAATGATCTGACATATCCTGAAGGATGAAGCTGATGGCTGCCATTTCCATATCACTGGTTTCCTATAGCAAGAACTGAGGGCCACTTTGTTACTTGTTGGCCCTCACTACAAATCCACCTTTCTATACTCCATGACTCTGGAACAGAGACTTGGCAACCATTTCCCACAGTCCCTTGCCTGAGTGCTTCTATTTTCCATCAGGCGGCACTGATGGAAAACTGAATGGTGAGAAGAGAGAAGGGGACTCTTCCCTTTTCGTTTCCATGCCCGGCAAGTGTCTTCTAGTCCTGGTTACTGGCTAGAAGCTGTTTCTTATAGTGTTTCCAGAAGCAGCACCATTGTGTCTCTCAAAGGCTCTAATAGCAGCTTCTGACCTTCCCTTCTTAGTGTTCCCCAGAACTGTTCCTCTAAGCTCTTGGACCTTCATGATCCCATCTTCTCTTTCATCCCCAACTCTAAGGATGACAGCTGCTCAGGGAACCAAGTTATCTCATCGTTCCTTTTTGCTTGTTTAGTAATAACCTATGCTTGGTATTGACTCACTCTATTTCAATGACCTGGGGATGGCTTTGTTTTCCTCTCTGGTGGCTGATTAATTGGCTGGGGTGTGGGCATACTTACCGAATACGAATGTATCATTTCTCACCACAGGCCAGTGGCAGCAGCAATGCCCCAGACTGAACCCAAACCTGTTCCTGTTTGTGTGAGATGCCCTTATTTCCAGTTAAGAGCTGAGCAGGTTTGAGAGACAATGGGGTGGAAAGTATCAAAGGATCCAACTTTAAAATTCTAGTTGTCATAAAATAATATCCTTTTGCCTTTGGTATGTTTGCAAACAGAACATAGACATATTAAAACACATGCTAGCATTACTAGAGTGATATTTTGGCAAACTCTTTCTGGTCTTTCTACCATAGACTTCTAAATGCTTTAGAAGAATTATAGAGGGTGAACCAATACAACAGCGGTGCTCACAAGACACTATGTTGGAAATGAACTTTACAACTTGGGGATGGAGGGGAGCTGGGAGAGGGGGAAAGCAGGAGAAAATGGGGGAAGGGGTAACACTGTTCGAGAAGAATTGTACTCATTACCTTACTTCTGGAGATCACATTTGCAATAAAGTAAAATGAAAAAAAGAAAATAATTCACCTATCAAAAAATGAATTATTTGCTGCCTCACATGGCAACAAGAGGAGTTCAACAGCAGAAGGAATGCAGTCTTGTTGCATCATGAGAAACTTGCATATATTCCTCTGGGAGTGGATCACCTGGTAGTGGCTGCTTATCTCTGACCCAGAAGCCAAAGGCCTGACTGCCAGAGCTGCAGGCTCCCATCGCTGGCATGCCTACTCTGCCTCTCAGTTGGGGTCATAAGGTAAACAAATCTGTATATATTCAGAAGCTGTGCGTAGTATGTTATGAGCTAGCTCCTGGAATGGGTTTATAAAAGTTAGTGAAGGAATACAGAATACTAAAGGAGGTCCTAGAAGGAGTGGCATGTTTGACACAAATATCTCTGCTAATTACCCTGATCTACAACCTGTATTTAGGATTTTATTACTCATCCATTCACAACTACTCCCAGAGTGCCCACTAAGGGTGAGGGGAAAATGGTTTGCCTGCTTGTGGGTCCTTGAATAAACATGACTCTACTTCTTGCTAACAAAGTTAGCCTAGCCTGAAGAATCAAATTCCAGAAAGAAGAAATTATAAGACCAAGTATGTATGGCTTCATGTCACTCTTCCTGATTAATAAACATTTTATTATTATATCTATTTGTCCTTGGCTCAGTTACAAGTAACATCTGTCACCAACTCCCTGCTCCTCTTCAGAACGCTTCAAATTTGAGATCTCTTCAAATGAGTTGGGGGTAGAGAGTTTGCTGTGGATAGAATGTTTTAGTTTCTATTAGCCTTATAATGATCAGGTCAACAACAGATATAACTATCATGGATGATTATACAGATATAACTATCATGGATGATTATGATCCAAGTGACATTATATTGAAATATATAAACACAGGAGAATTCAAAGAAAAAAATGGGAGCACAATAATAATTGTGTTAAACACACCTGGTATTCCTTGAAAGATTAAATGGTTAAAAAATAAGAAGGATGGGATGTATGTGTGTGTGTGTGTGTGTGTGTGTGTGTGTGTGTGTATGTATGTGATATAAATGGGATATACATGGGATATATATACACACATACATCTCATCCTTCTCATTATATATATAGGATATATGGGTTATATAGGATTATATATATTATATATATATATAATTTTATATATGTAATTTCATTCTGGAAAAGCAAGATCCTAGAATAACAGAAAACAGAATAATTATAAAATATGACCAACGTAAAATGACAATAAAAACTTCCTAAGGATAGAAATAAGTAGAATTACTAGAGGTCAAAGAATCTTCCCAGAATATAATCAATTTAAAATTATAAGAGAAGAAAGAAAAGCAAACACATATTAAAAAACCCTGAAATTTCTTTGGAACTATGAAAATTCTCCCTTAAATAATTTTTTGTTAGAGTAAATAAGTTGTTTTGCTAAGTATGTAAGAATAATTGTGATCTATACAATGAAGGTTATGTGTGAACTTCATTGATGTTCTTAAAGATATGTTAGGAAGTGGAGCTGTGGCTCAAAGTGGTAAAGCACTAGCCATGAGTGAAATTGCTCAGGGACAGCATCCAGGCCTTGAGTTCAAGCCCCATGAGTGACCCCCCCCCAAAAATCACATTAAAAGATATGTTGTAATTTTACACATTTTAATGACAGAATGAGTTAATGATTTATAGAAAAAAATAAAAGAAAGCTGAAAGAAAGAACAATACAGTCAAAAAACTGAATTAGAAAATACTGCATAGGACTGATAAGTAAAATGTTGATTCTTTGGAAAAAATAAAAATAAAGCAATAAATGGATGAACTATCAGCTAACTAAATAAAGAGAATGATGAAAAGATGACAAGATGAAAAGAGACAGAGAATTGAAAAATTAACAAAAGTAAGCTTAAGAAAATGGATTGAGTCTCATGTATTGATAATTAAAACAATTATGAGAGATGACCACGTAGTCGTATGAATCAAGTTTTTTGAAAAATAATTCCTACTATGATGTAGAAAAAAGACTAATAATCATGGGAAAATTCACTATAGTTAAGGAACTCTCCTCCTCTTCTCTGAAAAATGCCAAATCTGAATGGTTTTGTGTATGATTTAATCTCATATAGTAAAAAATTATGTAAGCTCACTGAAAGCACAAAAGAGAATTTTCTTAATTATTTTTGTGAAGCCAGCATAAGTCTGATCCCAACAATACAAGAAAGAGGGCATAAAAAGAAATCAGTTAAAATCACTTAATTGTGTGGATATTCAGATCTTAAATAAAATTTCAGCAAATAACTCATGGAAAAATTAAAATAACCATAACCAGACAAAATTTCCAGAAAGCCGGGATGGGATCTATTAGGAATGCTAAAATTGTTGATTCCAGTAAGAAGCTTGCCATCAAGTGTAAAAGTATTTGGTCTCCTTGAAAGACGATAAAATGGCATGTATTGCTATTCATGTTTGCTCCAGAGGACTTAAAAACCTGCGGGGAAGTTAAGACTATACACATGTTAATTTGATCTGGTATTAAATATATCAAAATTCTGAAGAAGCATGTAATGGAAAGGGATTAAGCCTATAAGACATTAAAACAGTACAATGTTGTATAGGTGCATGAAAAGCTGGCAGGTCCATGGAGCAAGACAGAAGTTTGGAAACATGTGGAAATGTGTAGAATGATAAAGCTGAGTTATTCAATTCAGGAAGTTGGGACAAACAGTAAACTATGTAGGAAAATACCCATAACTCATGTCTTATGCCTGACTAAATATGAAATGATAAAAAAATTAGAATGTAAAAAGTCCTGAAAGAAACCAATGAGATCTGACTTATAGAACTAAAACCCCTTTGTAAATCTCCTCAATAATATCAATTAAAAAAAAAACAGCTGGATGTGGGTGGCTCATGCCTGTAATCCTAGCAATTCAGGAGGCTGAGATCTGAGGATCAAGGTTTGAAGCCACCTTGGGCAGAGAAGTCTGTGAGACTCTTATTTCCAATTAACCACCACAAAACCAGAAGTGATGCTGTAGCTCAAAGTGGTAGAATGCTAGCCTTGAGCAAAAGAGCTCAGGGACAATGACTGGGCCCTGAGTTCAAGCCCCAGGACTGACAACAACAAACAAAAGGAAAACGATGAGAATCTCCCAGGGCTTTAAAATAATTACCTACGGCACAAAGTGTAAAACCACCCATAACCTCACTTCTTGTAAACAAATTACATTTGAATGCCTATAAAGGGAGATATGGAAAATGTAAACATCCATCAACAGGGTCTGGGTAAAGAAAGCACAAAATAGTCACCCAATGGAATTCTATGTAAATGTAAGAAAGAGGGAGGAAAGTCTTTATGAGATGGTATGACAAAGCCTACTCCCTAAGAAATATAAGTTGACCACGATGAGGACAGAGCCCATCACTGTACGAAGAGAAGGAAGAATAAACCCACACAAAAGGAGTTACCTATGGATGGACAGGCAGGAAACCCACTATACTGTTTGCTTGTAAGGAGGAGACCTGAGTGTTTAAAAGGAGCGGTTAGAGGATGACTTTCTCTGCAGACTTAAAAAAAAAAGTACATTTTGGTATCTGTTCAAAAAAAAATGAAATTAGAACAATACAAATAAGTGAGCATAAAGAGAGGTGGGGAATTGAGGTAAAACTCTGCGATAATGCACATTTTATAAAACTGCTGTGGAACTATGTCCTCATGTGATCATGACATTGAGTACTACAAAAAATGATAGAAATCATTCTATATACACAGAAAGATACACATTTACTCTTTTTTTCCCCCATGATGCAGGGTTGTCAATATTTTCGGGGTGAGGTATCTACTCATGTGACAGGCAAGCATCAAGGGACAGCTTTGGGCTGGGTACTGGGGCTGTGGCACTGAGCAAAATGGAAAAACTGTGCTCAGGGAGCATTCAGTCCCGAGGAGAGGATATGGGCACCTAAACGATCAGTGTCACCTAGGACCATAAACAGCGAAGGGGTAGGAGCAGAATATTACTGTACCTAAGTTATTTTTATTCATTCATTTTTTGGGTGCTAGTAATGGGACTTGAACTCAGGACTTCTAGCTCTCACTTGGCTTTTTTTTTTTTCCCTCAAGGCTACCACTTAAACCACACCTTCATTTCTGGCTTTTTGCCAGTTCATTGGAAATAAAAGCCTCATGGACTTTTCTGCCTGGGCTGGCTTTGGACCATGATCCTCAGATCTCAGCCTCTTGAGTAGCTAGGATGACAGGCGTGAGCCACCAGTGTGGGATGGGAGTGGAATTTTAAATATGGGTTTGAGCAGACATTAGGGCAGGAAGGACACGGGTCTTGCTGTCTCGTGTACACAGGATTGCACATGCTCTGCTCCAGGAATGATCATGTGGGCCCAGGGAGCTTTGCCAGGGCTTCAGATTTTTCCAGAGGAAACAGAAATCCAAATTTGTCCTTGAAATCTGATTTTTAAATCCTAACTCAATTTTAAGAGAAAATCACTACCTTGCCAAATAAAACACATCTTGTCAGCCAAGGCCTGCCCAGTGGATGGCCAGTTCAAATCTCCAAAGAAAGGAGATTGGGTTTTAAAACAAACACATCAGAACTGTAAGCCCTGTCATCTTAGGAAGCCGAGCATGTTTTCCATTTCTTCAAACATTTCTGGAACTTCTTGCTTAGAACTATGAGTGGCTCTTCAAAGCTATTTTTTTCCTCCTCACCACATCAGAAATCTTGTATCATTTCAACATCAAGCTTGTTTGGACCCTGACTTTATTTACTAGATCTGATTCCTTAGAACATTTGGGTTTTTCTAAAAATTCAAATTTACCCTCAAAAGACCTAGGATGTATTTAATAAAATCCTTTTGGCCTTGAAGGAGGTCCCAGAAGAGGAGCTGCAAGTATTTAGAATCAGGGAAGTAGAATCAACTTGCATCCTTGTTAACTGACCAAGTTAAAACTCCTCATCAGTTTAATGTGTAAGGAAGCAATGCCAGGCTGTCGGCCTTGTAGGTGTTTAGTAAAATGCTCAGTACACTGGATCTGGATGATTGCTATTGGAGTTTCTTCCTTCCCTCTCTCTTTCTGTTCCTCCCTCCTTGTTTTCCTCCCTCCTTAGAAATAGTTCAGTTCTTTGGATCTGATTCATTTTGGGGATCCTTGGCAAGCCTATCTATCCAAACAAGGGCCTTGTGCCAATCACAACCATCACATGCACCATTTTAATTCTCCTAAGATCATTGGCTTAGTTTCTGTGGTCAGCTAATGACATTAGTCATATAGAATCACAAAATAATTGTGGGTTTTTTTTTTGAGCCTTTGGCAGCTTGGATTTTCTTCCCTAACAACATGCATGAATCAGAGGGCACAAGTTTGCATTTTAGAAATATTTATGGTAGTTAGGAAACACACACTATAATTGTTATTATTGTTAGATTCCCATAGAAATAAAGTGTCTTTAGGAGGGATATAAAGGAAACATGGAGCTGTCCACCAAGATATAGACTCTAACAACCCAAAGGGGTCAAATGTGTAAGTCTTTCTTGCTCATGATTAACAAAAAGTCTACAATATTTATCTTATTCATCATTTTGATATCTATCTTGAGAATGTTATCAGAACTTTATCTTAGATTAAATATATCATAACTATACATCCATTCATCATCCATCCTTCTTCCCTCTATACATCTCTTTCTTTCTTTCTTTCTTTCTTTCTTTCTTTCTTTCTTTCTTTCTTTCTTTCTTTCTTTCTTTCTTTCTTTTTCTTTCTTTCTTTCCTTCTTGTTGGTCATGGGGCTTGAACTCTGGGCCTAGGCACTGTCCTTGAGCTCTTTAGCTCAAAGATAGCACTCTACCACTTTGAGCCACAGCATCACTTCTGGTTGTCTGGAGGTTAATTAGAGATAAGAGTCCTATGGACTTTCCTGCCCAGTCTGGCTTTGAACCTTGATCCTCAGATATCAGCCTCCTGAGTAGCAGGTGTAAGCCACCAGCACCCAGCTATCCTTTTATAAAATATGTTTTTAAAAAATGTTAATTTTATTGTCAAGGTGACGGACAGAGGAGTTACAGTTACACATGTAAGGTAGTGATTACATTTCTTGTCTAACTTCTTACCCCTCCTCTTATTTTTCTCCCTCTTTCTCTCCCAATCGCATCTCCCCCAGAGTTGAACAGATCATTTCCAACATACTGTCTTTTGAGTATCGCTGTTGCGTTGGTTTCCCCCTTTGGCCTTTGTCTCACTATTTTTTGTTCCTCTTCCCTTCCCTAGTTCCGATAAATGTATATGCAATACCCAGGGAACCAAAACTGAATACAGTGACAACAGACGATACACCATAGGGGAGAAAAACCCAAAAGAAAAAAGAAATCATGTACTACATTGAAAACAACAACAAAGAAAAACCTCTTGTGTCCCTGTCTTAGAGTTCATTTCACTTAGCATCATCTTATATGGTCATATGTACATAGCTATTGAGCTATTCTGCTCATCTGCTAAGATTATCCTAGATACATACTAATTATACAGATAAGGGAGACCATGGGACCTATGTTTTGGGGGCCTACTTTTGATCAATTATTATGATAGACAGTAGAAATTAAATATGAAGCAAAAGAATACATATTATCTTAGAGAGCTTAATTATCTTCTTGTTGGGAACAGATAAGACACGAGTTAACTCTGGAAGTCAATGTAAAATGATGGGCTATGTTAAGTATTATTAGGGAAAGACTCAAATGTGGGATTTGACTTAGGATAGATGGCCTCCCAAGAAAAAGCAGTGAATGGGATGAGAGTCCCAGAAATGCCAAAAAGGATGAGATCAACAGACAACAGAAATGCCTAGGTGGAAAGAAAAGGTCAAATGATGTCGAATTCCAGGCTCCATGGACAAGGATAGCCTAGCCCACTTAAGGGGTGATAGGAAGCTGGTGGAACTGGAGGGAGAGAGAGTTAGGACCAAGAGGAGATGAGGCCACAGAGGCCTAGATAGGTAAGGATTTTTAGGCAATAGATAGGATTGTATTTTTATTCTAAGAGTAGGTTCAAGTATCTTAAATGAGGAAAAGTGAATGATTAGATGTTTTTGTGTGTATACTGATTCTGGGGCCTGTATGCTTCCTTGAGCTTTTTTGCTCAAAGTTAGTTCTCCATCACTTGAGACACAGGCTTGACTTTTGGCTTTTTGGTAATTTATTAGAGAGAAGAGTCTTCCAGGGCTGGGAATGTGGCTTAGTGATAGAGTGCTTGCCTAACATGAATGAGGTCTTTGGTTTGATTCCTTGGTACCACATAAACAAAAAAACAAAAATCATTAAATAAATCATAAATTTTTAAAAAAGAGTCTCTTGGCCTTTCCAGTCCAGGCTGTCTTCAAACAGTAATTCTCAGATCTCAGCCTCCTGAGTAGCCAAGATTATAAGCATGAGCTAGCTTAGACTTGACTTTCAAAAGTCACTAACTGTTATGTTGAGAGGGTCAGGGAGGCCCTCGTTCACAAATAGATGTACCAACTGACCACTTAAAATCTTTAAGGAATTTCTTTAGGATTACAGGTAAAGCAAGAAGATTACTGAACTCTAAGCCTGAGAAGCTAGGAAGAAGAAAATGAGTTAGTAAGAGAATATGTATGTTACCTAGGCTTGTAAGAGCTTAGGAGTGTGAGGTACAAAGAAGTCTCAGAGAATTATTATAATTAGTTTTGGTCCTGGGACTTGAACTCAGGGTCCGGCACTGTCTTTGAGCTTTTGTGCTCAAGGCTAGCACTCTACCGCTTTGAGCCACAGCTCCACTTCTGGTTTTCTGGTGGTTAATTGGAGATAAGAGACTCATGGACTTTCCTGCCCAAGCTGGCTTTGAATCATGACTTTCAGATCGGAGCCTTTTGAGTAGCTAGGATTACAGGCACGGGACACAGGTGTCAGGCTTCCCAGAGAATTTCCTATCATGGAAACTAAGGAAGAATATTGTGACTAAAAGAAGATACTGCTGAGAGGTGTTGAAACCTTCCCACAAGGCACAGATTAAGCTCTGAAGACTGGTGACTGCATGTTACAACATTTAAGGTCATCAGTGCTCAGATGGTAGGAGGGGACCTGCTGGCCAGGTGGATTGGGTTCAAGAGTTAATGGGAGATACAAACTGCAGAACATGCACAATGAGAGCCCCCAAGAGAAGTGGTTATGAATGAGATAAGAAATAATTAGGAGTCAGCTCCAGGAACTTTTTGGGATAAGAGCATCAAATTAATTTTTTAATGGAAGATGTGGCTATGTTAGTGCAATTGAAAGGCATTGGGAAGGGATCCTAGAGGAGAGATGGTTAGATACACACCTGCCTTAGGTAGGCGTGTAGCAGAGTTATGTTATAATAGGAAGAAAGCAGGGTGGGCACAGACAAGGGTGGTTTGTGTGTTTGGTACCAGTGCAGTTAACACTTGCTTTGAGACAGGTTTCATTTTTACAGAAGGACACATGGCAGCAATAAGGGATGACAGAGGATAGGAGCAGTGTGTAGAGGATGGTGAAGGCTGCAGCAGAATTATAGAAAATGGAAGTGCACATTCGACAGACTAAGGATGCTGCTGCTGGCCTACTGAGCCATAGCAACACCAGGAACTTTTCTGTTCCAAGACATTTTGACAGCAGGGCTGCCAAAACTCTGGGCAGGAATGTAGGAGCCCTGGATTATTGGTTGTGATAACCGCAATTTGTCAAGGGATTTGGGACCCTTCCTTCCCTGGTTCCTAGACTCATTAACTTAGATGATGTCTAAACAGCCAAGGATGACCTCAACCATCATAGAAGACCCTTTCAGCTTATCCGGATTTTTCTATTGATCTCTTTAGGTTAAAAAATGTGTTTTTAAGGATTTTGAATGGATCAAGAAGATATACCTAACATGTAAGAAGATGGAGATATATGTACAATCAAGAAGAAAGAAAAATGTGTCTGAGAGTTATGGGAGCTAGAAGTACAAAGAAGCTCAGGAGAATTTAGTTCTTTAGTCTTGGAGATCTTAATTCTTTCTAAGATCTATAGACAAATGCTTCACAATGCTATATATTACCTAAAAAGAAATTTAAGTAATTTATATAGCTCTACTCAATAAATAATATATAGACATATAATATATGGAATCAAGTATCTAAATTAGAGTCTTCAAGTTTTACCATGACTAGGGCAGATAATAAGTATTTTGGTTTTTGAGGGCTATGTAGTCTCTATCTATCTATCTATCTATCTATCTATCTATCTATCTATCTATCTATCTATCTATCTATCTATCTATCTATCTATCTATCTATCTATCTATTTGTGGGGCCTGAACTCTGGGCCTGGGTGCTGTCCCTCAGCTCTTCAGCTCAAGGCTAGCGCTCTACCCTTTGAGCCACAGCACCACTTCCAGCTTTTTCTACTTATGTGGTGCTGAGGAATTGAACCCAGGGCCTCATGTATGCAAAGCAAGCAGTCTACCACTGAGCCACCTTCCCAGACCCATATGTAGTCCTTTTATTCCCCCTTCAGTTATTCATTGTGTCACAAAGGCAACCATCGATTATGTCATAAGAGTTAATAAACCATTTGCACAATTTCCATGCAATGAATTATAATCTGCACTCAACACCTATCACAGCAGGTGCGTGCACTCTTGCAGGCCCAGCTACAGCCTCTCTGGGCTGCTGCTCCAACTTAGAATTGCCTAGAGCTGAACACTGGGTGGCCTACCATTCACTTCAGTTCTTGGAACTCTGAAATCAGGGGAGTGGTTGTGTGGTTTGGCATCCCACATTCGCACTCACCCTTCCAAATCCACTGAGTGGAGAATCACAGTCTGGAGCTTTTGGGGATCAGATTGGTGTAATAAATCAAAACCTTCAACTTCGTTCATTTATCTGTCACCAGGCTGGAGATGTATGCCTTGCACAGATCAGCAAGGAAGGAGAGATGGCAAAGGAAGCAGGAGAGAAAGCAGAATGAGGCCCCATGCCTGGGGCCCAGGCATCACTGAAGAAAGAGGGAAAACTTTCAAAAAGACATCCAGCCATGCAAGTGACGCCTGAGAAGCAGGGGTGGGCAAGCTGTGCCAAGCTGAGGCCCAGAGACAGGAAGAGGAGGCCAGGTCTGCCGCTCTTCGTGAGCTCCCCTGGGTGGGCCTAGTTTCAAAAACAAAATAAACTTGAGAGAACAAGAAGGGAGGAAGGAGAGAAACAAACAAACAAGCAGAGCTGCAGTTTATGCCTTCTCCCAGACAACTGTCCAGCCCTATGCCTAGTGGCTGGAAACTTCAACCCTCTTGTGCTAGACTGCTGCTTTGTACTTCGCACTACTTGGTTAATGGCTGCATCTATGCTGTCCCAGCTAGGCTAGAAGTCTGAAGGCCATTTGCTTGTGTTGAGGCCAGATACACGACTGACTGACTATCTGGTGCATTAAATGTAGGCTCAGTGTGGAGCAAACAGCTTTATGGGACTACCTTGCAGGTTGTACTTGGGTGAGCAGCAAGCACTGTCGGTCTCTTTCTTAACAGGAAGCAACAGAGGCACACAGAGGCATGAGGTTATCATAAATAGTGCAACCAGGTCACTGGGCCCCAGCTTGTCACCTTTCAGAAGCAGATTGCTTTTTCTAGAGTTCCGAGTTGGAAGGAACCCCAGCGATGGCTTGATTTCACTCCTTATTTTTAGATGTGGAAATGGAAAATGAAATGGTTTGCCCAAGGTCACAGAGAGCCACCGGTGGCAAAGCTAACTTGGCTAGTGATTACTTCTCCTTCATGCTGCTCCAGGAGTATCTGATAACTCCTCCATAAAGTCCAATGAAAGAGCAGAGGGCCACAGATGAGTCTGGAGAAAGCTAACTTTATGGCTATATGAAGCAAGACTACATGGTCTTAGGACTCCACGCGGTCTACAGATGCTCCCCAAGGTTGAGACAAACTGGCCAATCTGAGTGATTTAGAAGTCCCTGGTAGTCACCAGGGATGCACAGTAAGGAAGTGTCAGCACTATTTTGAACAGGGAAAAGTTGCTCATTTCAACTCTGGCTGCCTCTCTAAGATAAGGGCCAAGATGCTGCAAATGTGCAACCAAGGCCATTATTAATGCTCAGCCACCAAGCTAATAGCAGCAGAAACTAGTATGTTGAGTGTGTTCTTCATGCTTCTGCCTCTGATGACAGAGGCTCATTTGCCAGAAGACTCGGAGGGTGGCATTTGTTTTCAAGGGTCAGAAAGAATCCAGATTTGAAAAGTAGCATTGACAATAGATTTGATGCCAAAGTTCTCAAAACGAAACTACAGAGTGGGAAACTGGCTTTCTTTCTTACTTCCCATCTCTTTTTTTCCTTTAAGGAAAAAAAAAAAGCTTAACTCCTAAAAGTTGTTTTCTTATTGCAGTCTAGAAGCCTGCTTGTTTTGGATACATTGGAAAACCCAAAGCACTGAAAGGAAGCTTTTTATCTGTTTACAGCTAGGTGCCAAAGAATCTAGTTATAGGCTTAAATGATTTGGTTTATTTTCATTAACAAGTATTTAATTTTCATCTATACAAACAGGTTGCTTCAATGTGTGGGTGTGCAAGTTTTTTTTAAACAGCTTTATTGAGATATAATCCTCATATCCTGCAATTCACTCACATAGAAAGTGTATAATTATTATAAAGCGTGTAATTCAGTGGTTCATAGCACATCCACAGCGTTGCGCAATCAAGGCCAAAGTCAGCTTTAGAACAGATCTTCCTACTCTTGGGAAAGTTCCAGACCCTTCAGCTCCCAGGCCTCAGCCTATGTAACCCTCTAGACAACTTCACTTCACATGAAGATAATTATATGATATTGTGGTCTTTTGTGTCTGCAAGTTTCTGTTGAAATGATTTGATCCAAAGAGGAAGACAGCATGAGCAGAAGAAACGGGTCTGTGTTTTTCTTTCCTGGGAATGTTGCATGGAAGCCACCTGGAACTCAGGGACCATAATAAGATGGTGGCAGGACTAGACCCCATGCTTTCAGTAGAGGGAAGTAGGGTAGGACTGGCCTCCAGGCTGGGGTTTGGACTTCACGAGTAAACCGTCAGTCAGTCTTTAGAGAAGAAAACAAATGTCCTTGGGAGAAAGCTGAGCTTCTCCATGAAGGCCACTTTTTACAAGGCATCGATCATGGTCACGAATTCTCTCTAATCACATCAGGCCCCTGGACATGTGATCATGTACCTCCCATAGACATGGAACGATGGAAGGCACTCACTCTTTGTTGAATGATTTCTAGCTAATGATTTCACATGTGTCTGTCCCTTCTACTCTCCAGCAATTTCTCTTCACCTCCGTTTTCAGCTAATGCCTCTCCCTATTTCACAAAGGAAATAGAAATGATCAGCATGCAATTGTCTGGCTTGTCTAGGATGTCTGCTATTCCCTAACCAGCATCTATATCTAAATAGTCCAAAACTTCAGACTAGGATTCTTAGTTTTTTCTTCTTTCCCAGAGTACCAGAAAAGGTTAAATAGCCATGCTTACCACAGAAGGTGGGGCCCTAACTCCCAGGTTTCTGAATCATTACATTTAGGGGGGGGCAGAGGTTCCAAGATTAATCATCATGTGGGCCTTGGATGCCAGGCTCTCCCACACAAGGATACTGCACCAGCAATTCTGTTCTCTGCCCCCCCCCCCCGCTTATTATTTTATTGGTGGTCCTGTGGATTGGCAAGCCTGCTATTTCTTGGATATCTCTTATGGGGTCCCACTTTACTTTCCAATGTCTGCCATCTATTCCCCTTTATCCTTAGAACGGATTCCAGTTTCTCTCTCTCCTCCTTCTCTTACAACCTCTCCCATCAGCCATGGTCTCTACTACACTCCATGCCATCATCCTAGCTACAGCTAGGATGGTTGACTTGTTTATCTGCCCTCGAGAAGAAGATGCTTCTGAGCTCTCTCCTTGTCAGTGGATACTAATTTTCAAGCATTTCTGTCCATTCCTGTCCATCTGTTGGGCTGCTATTGAGACTCATTCCTTTTATTCTTTAGTTTTCTGTCCTTACAGCCTCAGTGGTCCTGTTCTGCCACTTTGCTTGAGATAATCTTCATGCTGAGATTGAGATCTGGCTGCTGCCCAGCCCTGATCTTAAGTTTGAGACTTGAACATCCGATTGTCTACATTAATGGTCATAAAAACACGGATACGGCCAAAGCTAGATTACAGACCTTTCTCATACCTTAGAGGCCCCAGACAAATGTGCTCTACCCTCTCTTCTGTAATCACTGGGGACAATCACTCTAAATCATCAAAAACTTCCTCCCACTTTCCTCATTACTATCATCATTTCTCAGCTGAATTTTTGCAGTGTCCTAGTCTTTCATCTGTTTCTCGGCATTTTCTTTACAATGAAGCAGTCAATGGTGATTCTTTTAAAGCAAATTGTGTTCTGTGTCTCAGCTCACTCCATCTTTCTTCACCAAACCATCCTAAGGTGGATTGCTATGAGCCACTGCATTACACACTTTATAATAATTATACACTGTCTATGTAGGTGGATTGCAGGGTATGAGGGTCTAATATCACCTCCTGCCTCTCTTCTTCACTCCACTCCAATCTTGCTGCACCAACACATCAGTGTCACTTTTGCTCAAGGCCTTTGGACCTGTTTTCCCTGCAAATCCATGCTTTCTCCTGCCACCAACTTCTCCAAGCCATGGCTCAACTGCTAACCTTTTCAATAAAATTGTATCCACTTCTCATTTCCTGATCACTTTCCCACTGTGTCTTCAGTGGGCATTCTTATCTTTAAATCTTCTACATGGCTTATTTATATCATGTATCGCCTACCTCCCACTAGTTGTAAACATCATGAAGACAGGATTCTTTTCCCACCTCATTAATTACTCCATGACTAGTATCTACACCCACCTTTGATAAATTTATTTGTAGATTTAAGTCTTCAGCCAGCTTTGATAGCTGAAATATGCCTTTCAGTCATTTATATGTAATGCTCAGAAATTTTTACCACTTCTGGCATCCTGCCCGACCTTGCTTGGCTGAGGGAGGGCTTCCCATTTTCTCTTTTTGCCTTTTTCACCCTACAGCTGCCACCTATTGAGTACATACGCCAGAACCTTCACATGGTCTTATTTAACCGTACAAAACAACTGTGCATTGGGGAGCATGATTTCTGCTTATCAAAGGAGGAGACTTGAGTGGACAGGGAAGTTGGCTTGCTCAACATCGCACAGCTAAATAAGAGGTGGAAGAGAATTTGTCAGATCCTAAAGCCCATACTTAACAACCTACATTTAATGCCACTAACAGGCATAATATGAAATATGCTCAATTTCATAGCACTTAAGGCTTGACATTTACCTCATAATTATTTTTGAATAATTACTTAAAATCCCGAGAGTGACTTCAAGGTCCATTAGATAGAATGATTCATGTAAACTAGAGTTATAGCTACTATTACGATATTTTTCATTCCTCAAAGATAGTGATTTTTTAAAATTATCTCTAAATAGTTGTATAAAAGGGTTTCAGTCCAATAGGATGTCAGTTTATGAGTAATACGTGTCTTAATCCATGTCACCTCTTTCATGGCTCTCTTTCATCTATCCCAAACTCATCCATTCCCTCAAGTTTCCTACTTTCATTTCACGTATGTAAATTGAGTATTATGACTGTATTGGCTCACTACTCTTACTATAATTATTGTTATTTTGTATTATTATGCTGACATTTTTTCCATGGAAGCATGAGGTCTTAGATGGATTGGGTGCTGGATAAATGTTTATGGAACTATGTTTGCTAAGTTAGAGGCAGAGACAATAATATTAATACCCAGAGATCACTGTTGTCAGACTATATTTACCATTCACAAATTAAGGAGATGAAGCTTCAAAGAATTGACTATTTTTTTTAAAAAGCAAGTGTTTGTCTAATGTTGATCCACAGTTGTACCCAATGGAATAAAATACGTGCTCATATTTAAAGTAATGTCTTACTTAGGAATTTGGAGCCACTGCACCTGGGAAGAATTAAAAAAAATGACATGTTCATCTCTTACTGGCATTGTCTGGACACAGTCACTGGTCATTAGGCCATCCTGAAAGTGTGTCACTTCTAGAGTGGCTGTCAGCCTTATATATACATTAGAGGAAATGAATAAATCTACATAGCATATGAGCATTAGAGTTGAATCAAGAATCTAGGGCCCCTTGCCACTAAAAACATATTTGTTTTGAATCTCCCTTCCCCCTACCCTGAGACATTGCAGACAAAACTTGGGCATAGAGAATCAGACTTATTGTGTAGAACTTGGGAAAACTTTCTTCATGTTTCAAATGATTGCCTTGGTTTTTTTAATAAGTTTTTTTAATTGTGAAAATACTGCGTAGAGGGATTACAATCACATGAGCAAGGTAATGAGTATATTTCTTATTAAGCATTGTTGTCTCCTCTTTTGTTTTTCCCCTACCATCCCTTCCCTCCCATCTCCACAACTACATTCCCCCCGCCTAAATTGTAAAGTTCATTTTTCGACATAGCATCTTGTACATCTCATTGTTGCAATGGGTCCACCTGTATCCCTATTTAAACAATTTGTCTTTTCCCTTCCGTTCCCCAACTTATACCAACATCAAATACAGTGAAAACAGGGGTTATACCGTGGGGGAGGGACATACAAAGCAACAACAACAACAAATCACGTGGTACCTTATAAATACATTATGCCTTGGTTTTATAGCTGACAAGGCCTATGTTATATGAGGTACTATATGAAAATTCCTTAGCACAGAGAAAGCACTCATTAAACAGTAACTACTATTATTACACCAAGCGTACTTCATGTTCTAAGTCATTTAGTAGACTAAAGCCTCAATCCATCTGCTACCTGAAAATCAAGATCTCAACTATTTGATACTTGGACAACTCCCCCACAACAATAATCCTGTAGTTGCAAACCAAAACCAAAACTAAAACCAAAACCAAAACCAAAACCAAACAACAACAAAATCTTTATCTTGGTAGCAATATCCCAATAATCCACAAGAGGGCAGTGCCCCTCAGATCCCAGGGCACCAGAAGGGTATTGTGGGTGCTAAGGTAAGCCATACTGTAATATGATACTTTTAGGTGCTCAGGTATGTTATGAGGAAAATGAAAGAGCAATTGGATAGAGAATGGTGAAGAGAAAGCTTAATGGAAACACCAAGCTTTGGGTAAGAAAAGATTAGTCTTGAGTGGAGGAGAATATTAATAACAGTTGAAGGAACAGTAGGGTCCATGTTGGAAGTAGTCTTGAACACCACTGAAAAATGGTGAAAAGAGATACAGAAAATGATTAAACAGGGCTGGTAAGGTAGCTCAGTGGTAGAGTGCTTGCCTTGCATGCATGAGGCCCTGGGTTCAATTCCTCAGAACCAAGTAAGCAAAAAGAAAAAAACCGGGAGTGGTGCTGTGGCTCAAGTGGTAGAGCGATATCCTTGAGCGGAAGAGCTCAGGGACGCCCAGGCCCAGAGTTCAGGCCCCACGACTGGACCCCCAAAAAAAAGAAAAAAAGAAAAAAAGAAAATGATTAAACAATTTGCCTGGAATCATAGGTTTTAGACCTTGAATTCATTTTTTAAAAAAGCATGAAGAGAGCTTCACCTAACTTGACTCAAATTCTATGCTGCAAGACTTAATGTGGTGCAGAATGTTTCTTTTGTACTTTTATAACCTTGTGTAAGAAAAAAATCAAGGTTCATAACAATGTCCATTAAATTATTTTTCTAACGCAAAGAAAAATATTGAAAAATACCTTTATTGAAAATGATGACCGCTTGGTGCTAGTGGCTCATGTGTATAATCCTAGCTACTCAAGAGGCTGAGATCTAAGGCTCCTGGTTCAAAGCCAACACTAGGCAGACAAATCCAACACTCTTACCTCCAATTAGCAAGAAGCCAGAAAGGAGGTTTGGTTCAAGTGGTAGAATGAGCTGAGACCTCAAGGCTCTGAGTTTCAGCACTAGTACTAGAACAAAACTAGTACTAAAACAAAAACAAACAGAAAAACAAACAAGCAAACAAACAAAAATTAAACTACTAACATTTTCTTGTTTCTAGAACTGGGACTTGAACTCAGTGTCTGATACTTTTGCCCAAAGGCTGGTGCTTTACCACCTGAGCCATGCCTCTAGGAAATTAATCTTTGGATTTATATAGAAGGATGTTTATTGGAGCATGATTATTAATACAAATTTTAAATAGTGTTAATGTCTAATAATTAGGAATAAGTTAGCATGTTTCCAAGTTATTAAAATCTCTTTTTAAAATATTTAAATTTAGCTTAAATGTTCACAGTATATTCTTAGAGAAAAAATAAGCAGCAAAATAGAACCATGTATAAAGAGTAAAATCAGTTTTTAAAAGAAACTATATTCAGAAAGTGATAAAAATCAAAACAATAGAATGCCTTGCTTTATAATGCTTTTCTGTATTGAATTTTTTTCAAAGAATTCATTTTCTAGTCATAAAATAGTGAGATTAAATAGTTAGCATGGAAATTTTCATTTTTGTTAACTTAAAAAAGTATATCCAGTGCTAATTTTATATAGATAGAAACTGATGTGGGCTGGGAATGTGGCTCAGTGGTAGAGTGCTTGCCTAGCATGAGGCCCTGGGTTTGATTCCTCAGTACCACATAAACAGAAAAAGCTGGAAGTAGTGCTCTGGCTCAAGTGGTAGAGTGTTAGCCTTGAGCAAAAGAAGTTCAGGGATAGTGCCCAGGCCCTGAGTTCAAGCCCCAGGACTGGCAAAAAGTATAAAAACTATATGCATATATGTATATATATATACATATATACATATATATAAACAATGATGTATCTCTTTTTAAGATGAGTGAGAGATCATTGCCTAAAATTAGATTATAAAATCTTCCTCTTTAATACTTAATATTTAATGAATGAATGAAACAAATCAAGGCAAAATATTTCCAGCAGCCACAAAACAAAGAAAAAAAGTGTAAATTTATATTGTCATCTTTAAAAGTATTGCCCATAGTGGCTCATGCCTGTATTGCCAGCTACTGGGAGATGTAGGTCAGAAAATCATGTTCCAGGTCAGCTTGGGCAAAAATGTACAACACTATCTGAAAAATAACTAAAGTAAAATGTGCTGGAGGCATGGCTGGAGGTGGTAGAGCGCCTGCCTAACAGCAAGTACAGACAGCATAATAATAATAAGAATACACTGTTGGCCTACAGAGGTATTTATGACCATGAGGCTGCTGCAGGATTCCTCTGCACAGGGTGGGCAGAGCGGACCTGAGTGTGGGACCTCCAATGGCATTTAGAGGAAGGAGCCTGGCTCAGGTGCCCAGCAAAGGCAAAGTGTGCTTCTAGCATTCCTATTGTGTCTTCATGATTTAGGAGGAAAGCTAGAAGCGAACATTCAGTTTTATCTATTAAATGTACAAAGGGAGATTTTAGGGTTTACCAATGACATGAAGAAAATGTAAAAAACAACAACCACCAAAAAACCCAGCCCAATCACTGATAGAACAGAAGGTTGGACAAAGTTTCCCCATGAAGCATGATGATTACAGATGTATAACATGTACCTATGGGGGGAGATAGAGAAAAAGGCAGAACTGGAGAGTGAAGCAGAGGAGGGAGGAGAGAAAGGGAGAGACAGCGGACAAGGGAAGTGAGTCTATGAAGAACACAAAACTAAGGAAAATCAAATTCCCTCTGAGAACTTTACTAAGACAAGAGATGGGAGCAAGGTTCTAACAAGATGAAAAGAGAGAGGGCAGAATTAAGGAAACAAACAGAGACAGAGATTAGGACTGTAGAGCTAAAATGGAAAGAGGAAAACCATGAAATAGTGGGAGGAGAGGGAAATGACACAGGTTATAAGCAGACAAGTGGATGGAGGTGGAGCAGGCAGTAGAATATAAAGATAAGTCAAAAGGACAGTCTAGATTCTAGGAAGAACCTGGTTAAGAACCACTGGCTGCTGACAAGATCGTCTGCCTGACTCTACTTTGGTCAGGCTGCTGAGATTTCTAGGCTCATCCAGACACTTCCTTGTAAAACTCAGTTTTAGCAAGAAACATTTACAATGTGTAAGAGCCGTGTTAAGTAGCATTCATAGTGTGAGATCACATTTATAAGATTATTTTTCTATTTACCCATACCTTTTTTCTCCTATTTTGGTGCATATTCATGGAGAAATAATCTAGGAAGAAAATCCTCCAAATGTTGGTACCTGTCATTTCTGAGTGCTTTGGGCTTTTTTCCTTTAGTTCTTACATTTTTTTTTCCTGTTGTGTTTAAAGTTGAGTAATAAATGCTACTCAATTTCATTGTAAATCCTACTAAATGACTACTTAGGCAATATAATCACGATGTTTTATGAATAGTATACTTAGAGCAACAATGAAATAAAGTGCTTTCTTGTATTTTGCTAGCATTCAAATGTGCAAAGTCCTCTTGTATATGGGCGCCGTCAGTGGCCATTAGGCTTACAAGGCCTATCCTCAGAGGATTGTAGCGTGTGTTCTAGGGGGACCTAGAATGGTGATACTGCCACCGAGAGACGTGACCAGTCTACTGTGGCCATCATCCCCTCCAATTAGGAAATGTTGCCTTCCTCCTAGGGAATGTGGTGAGTTTAATTACATAACAGAAACATGTAGTACACGTAGAGGAAGGATTAGTGTTTTAGTGATTTACCAAGGTTATCTCCAGGGTTCAAGGACAGACATTTTCAGTGGCCTATTAAAATGGATATGCATTTAAATGATGTTTGATTAAGGGAAAGGGTATCAGCTTCTGAGCTCTGTCACTAGCTTATTCCTTCCACAAGTAATTTGATTACACACATTATCAGTAAGAAATGAAGTGTAATTATTTTTGTATTTTGATATATACATTTATGTTTTATATAAGAACAATCTCAGCCCTTCCTTGTTTATTTTTTTTCTCATGAGGGATTTTTTTTAAAATGGCAGAATTAGATATGTCAGAAACATGGAAGGGACAGATAGTTCCACTGAAAATAGCAAAAATTTAAAACAGCAATTCGAATACAATATTGCATCTTACTTTTTAAATAATTTGTCTTCTGGTCTTTGAAAAGCAAACAGGCCATTGAGCACATGCCTGGTGTGCTAGACACTTAGCCAGGTTTATTACTGGAATGGGTACAATTTTATTAAACTTTAAACACATATTAATGTGCTGTGGGTATAGTTTATGCTGCAAAACTACTGTGAATATTCACTCCCCGGCTCACTTTAAAAATGAAATACAAGTGTCAGGTTGGAGGGGAGCTGGAAATGCCTTTCATTATCAAAACTAATAAGAACGTAAAGGGATCCATGCTGCCATTTAATCAAGTGAGCTCGCCCTCTTGGGCGCTAACGTTATGAGCCTCTATGGATAATGCCATTACTCAGTCTGGCAAGAAATTAGATCCTTCAGCCCTTCCAGCTGTGGCTGCAGCATGCGGAGCCTCTGTGCATGGGAACGAAGGCGTCAGCTACGGAGGGTGAGTTTATCAGGATGTGGGGATGCTGGTCAGAAGATGTCCTAAAAACTGCACAGGACTGAGAGTGTCAGACAGAAATTCCAGATTCTTCTCCAGTTAGTTCTGGCCTCTTGGGCAAGTCTCTCTGCCTTTGGATCTTGTGGAGATTTGTCTAAAGTTTTTCCTTGTCTAACATTTTTTTTTTTATAAGTACAGGCACAAGTTTTCATCTAACCTTAGTGGCAACGTTGAAGATTCTGCTTATCTACTTGGTGCCTCTGACAAAATTCATCTCAATGATTCAAGCGGGAAAGCAGATTCTTCTCCAAATTCTTTCTCCCTCTGATACACAGGTAGGAGAGGTTCTTCTCTTATTCATATGCTTTTCAAATAGGCATACAAGGATCACTTGTCATTATTTCTTCGGAGCCAAGTTTTTATTGGCTATTTCAGTTATCTGTGTGCAGCTCTGATCTGCGGTCATTAAAAACAGTTCTATAGAGGAAGGATATAGTCAGTTCAGGAATCAGTGTATGGCCCCCTTCTTGTAGAAACCTTTGTACTTACACAATCAAAGCACCTTTAGGAAAACCAAAAAACACAATCACCCAGAACATTCTATACTTGAACTTGGATGCAATGTGGCTTTGAAAACAACAAGCAAATCATAGCCTGTGCTTTCGCCCCCGCCCCTCTTCCACTTCCCATGATCAGCTCTAGGAAGGTAGGGAAAGACTGCGGAGGGCAAGACTGGTTCCTTTCTAGAATATCTATCCCTGAGGGTGGCTCAACTTGAAAAGCAAGTGCAACAGGAACTGGTGCTATGATTTGAGATTCCTGAAAAACTTTATAAGGCAGAGAAAGGGTTTTCTGATTCTCCTTGGGGAAAAAACTCAATTTGACCTTGGAGAAACAGAATACTTTTAAATTTTCCCTGTGAGAGGTTCTCACTAGAAGAGAAGGCACTCAACTGGTCCCACTGAAGGACTAGATCCTCCCTGTTTTATCACAGTAATTGTCTTTCCTTTCCTTTCCATCAATGGCAATATCATTAAAATATATCTAATGTTATCTATTCAAAGGCTAACAAAGATAATATGTGCTTTTCTATTCCATATGCCTTGTAGATGTTACTGTCACGCTTTTTTTAGTAGCATACCATTCACAGGGAATGGGTGATGACTTCCTTGAAATACAAATGTTCAAGGCTTTAGACACCCTCCAGCAACAGATAAACCAATGCCACAGTGGATTTTTTAAGGTGATAGGCAGATCATCATAAAGATGTCCAGAATTCAGGCCTGTTTAACTATGACATTCTTTCTGGCGATTTTCTTCTTCTCTTCCTAAATTCTGTTTTATTTGTTTTGGCAGCACTGGGAATTGAACTCAATGCCTTGTATTTACTAGGCAAGGTGTTGTACCACTTGAATAATGCTCCCTACTCTTTTTGTGTTGGTCTTGGGGCTTGAACTCTGGGCCTGGGCAGGCGCTATCCCTTAGCAATTCGGCTTAAGGCGAGTGCTCTACCACTTGAGCCACAGCACCACTCCCGGTCTTGTGGTTAATTGGAGATAAGAGTCATGTGGATTTTCCTGCCCTGGCTGGCTTTGAACTGTGATCCTTAGAGCTCAGCTTCCTGAGTAGCAAGAATTACAGGTGTGATCCACTGGCACCTGGCTCCCTGCTCTTTTTAGTTTCTTTCTTTTTTAAAAAATTTTTTTGGTAGGGTCTTACATTTTTTCCCCCAGATTGACCTTAGATTATGACCCTTTTACATCTGTCTCTCATACATAGCTGGGATTATGCATCACTATGCCTGGTCTGCATTATTATTATTTTTCTATTATTATTATTTCTATCAAGTCTCCAGGTGATGAGGATACTTCTGGTCCCAATATCATATATTATTTTGTCTCACCTTCTTAACTCTCATCTTCTACCTGACTTGCTATCTGTGCCTCCCCTGCTCTCCTTGTCTTTCTTTCTTTCTTTTCTTTTTTTTTTTTTGGTCAGTCGTGGGGCCTGAACTCTGGGCCTAGGCACTGTCCCTCAGCTCTTTAGCTCAAGGCTAGCACTCTACCACTTGAACCACAGCACCACTTCTGGCTTTTTCTGCTTATGTGGTGCTGAGGAATCGAACCCGGGGCCTCATGCATGCAAGGCAAGCGCTCTACCACTGAGGCACCTTCCCAGCCCCCCTCCTTGTTTTTTACCTCCCTCTCTTCCTCACCTATGGGGAACAACAGAATGAAGATTTAGTTTCAATTTGCTCTAGCTACTCATCTTTCACCTCATTTAAGGCTCTGGGGGTTTGGGTAGTGAGGTAGTGAGGCCCATCAGTTCTGCGCTCGGGTGCTGTCAGTTCCTTGGGGTGGATAAGAGACTCCACAAATATCTATAACAAAAGGTGGAGGCAGATAAATGCTCTGGAGGTAATCCAGATAAAATGCTAAGTCCGTAACAGGAGAGGATTGGTAAATCGCTGTTCCTTCACTTACTTAGCACAATAAATTCAGTCTTTCTTAGGTGAATCAGGCTCTTAACCATTCATTAGGACTTATGGAACTAAAACTTTCAGGCATTAGAACCAGAAGTGATGTTTAACCTTTTTCATGTTCCTTTTCCAGTTCTCTAACTAGAAATATTGTGTATATTGTACAGTACAGAATCATGGGTTGGATTTTAGTTCATAACTTTGTTATTTGCTTTTTTAAAAATCAAAGAGGGTAAGTTAAAGTTACATAGAGGAATAACTTTCAATTTTAGTAACTATGACTTTATATTGACTGTGTTTTTCCTGTGGAAGCCTGAATGATACAAAAAATTATTAAGACTGGTACAAAAATAGGCTGAAAATATTAGGTAATGTGATTTGTTGCACTAGTAAAAAAGGGAACAGCAACTTTAGAAATTTCTAACTCTATATCGAAATCAATCAGTCTATCTTTCAATCGATCAACCAATCTGTTTCTCTAAACCTATCTATTTATCTATCTATATTTTTTAAGTTGAGGATTGAGCTCAGGACCTTTTTGATGCTAGGCATGTACCTTGCCAATGAGCTATATCCTCAGCCATTCTGAATATGTATATAACATATGTATTATAGGAGAAACATATTATGTATGTATATCTATATTAGAGAGAAACATGCCCATGAGTGGTTCAGATGGAAGTGTCCTTGGGAGAAGGGAGGGTCACAGTGACCTTGGCTAGTGGACACTTGCCTATATCCAATGGAACAAGACACAGGGTCAAAGCAATGTCTTATATTTTCGTTCTCCCACACCTCACATGCCAAGGATTCACCTCAACCAACCTTTGTACACCAGACCCAACACAAACTCCTTCTAGAATAAAATGTAAATTACAAAGACAGGCCATAGGTATCTTTGTCACATACAGGTCAAAGGTATAGATATTTATCCTTAGCAAAATGGCAAAAAGTATACTCAGAAGCAAACTTTTTGCAGAACAGGACAGTACCTGCTTGTTAGATTCCCTTCTTATGGCCAGAACAAATGTTTGTTCCTGAAAAAATAAACAATAAGATATATTTCTACCAGACTAGTGTTCCAAGGGGCTTGATTCTAGGAAGGTATAGAATAGCAAGGTTTGGAGCTCAGCTCAGAAGAGAAAGGAAGAGAACAGGCCAAAGGAAAGTTGATCCCAAGAGATAAGTCAGGAGCACAAACAAAATGCAAATGAAGGAACTGCAGATACAAAGATGAGGCCCAAGGACCTAAATCTGCAAGGCAGCAGGAAAAAGAAGAGAGAAGTTCCAAAGGCAGGGAGAACATGCTTCTATACTCTGGGATCTGGGAGTTACAAAGTATTGTACAAATTTGGAAGACCCCAGGAACTGTCCAACAGACAACCCCTAAATGAGAAGAGAAAATGGGAATTATTCTAAGTAGGATATTGGCTGAGGAAGGGTGAAGACATAAAACTTTGTTTTTTATGTGCTGATCCTGGGTCTTGAACTCAGAGCCTGGGTACTACCACCTCAAGCCACAGCACCAATTCCAGTCTTTTTGATAGTTAATTGGAGATCAGAATCTCCCAGGCTGGCTTTGAACCATGATCTTCATATCTCAACCTCCTGAGTAGCTAGGATTATAGGTGTGAGGCCCTGATGTCTGGCTTGTAGTTTGATTAGTTGAAATTATGAGCGATAACTTTTAAAAAATATTATGAAAAGAAACTGAAGTCCAAAATACAGACATAAAACAAAGTCCTTAGTCCCAAATTTTATCTTTCACTTCAACTCTAGCTAGTGTACACTTAAAATCATGGCGGAAAAAAAAAATCATGGCGGGTCACAAAGTATCAGACAATGACATCTCAGACAATCTTATGGTATAGAATTGTGTAACAGGTTGGGAAAAAGGTCTATGGTTCTATGGACAGAACCTGTGTCGGATAGACTGGATCTCAAACTCCGTTTTGCCACAGATGTGCTATATAAATAACCTGGAAAGTGATTTACCTTCGTGGGGCTCAGAAAACTATGCCTTAAACCTATGGCACTTGGGGTGACACAGGGAAGGGCTTTCCTGAAGTTTGTCTACCTAAGGACCAGTATTCTTCCCCTCCACTCCTACCCCCGCCCCTGAAAAAGGAACACAGTTGCTTTTGCATTTTCTTTTTTCTTTTAGCCTTTGACTTTTCTTTTCTTTTTTATAGCCTTTGAATTTTCTTACTGCAACTTCATTTACCAAGGAAGCTTAAACTCATAGTACAGAGTAAAAAGGCTGAAAATCACACCCTCCATTCAGAGCCTTTGTAGGTTCCATAAGCTCATCTTCTCTTTATTTCCTAACCCTCTCTTAAATCGCCTACATCCACGCTTTCCCCTCTCCTAGTAAGAGGGTAGCCTCCGCCATCTGCCCCAGCTTTGAGTTTCATATTCTGCATGTCTGCTTTGCACACGAGTGTGGTAATTGATCTGTGTGGTTTATCTACTGTTAATCTGCCTGCTGTCAGTTTGCTTCAGCAGGTTTAGTTACTGAAACTTCAGAGGAAATGTTTGAACTTCCTTACACTTCTCTGCATTTTAATTTCCTCAATGATAATATGGGAGTGAGAGCATTGACATCAACTTTGTAGTATTTGTTGCAGAGTGGCTGGTGTGTACAGATGGCAATGTTAGGGTTATGATGCTTCCAGGGTTATGTGAATCACTGGACTCTGTACTCATTGGGAGAATAAGATTGTGGACCATTTACATTTTCCTATCTATCATGGTTGGTAAGTGTCTGTAGGATTTAGTCTTAGCTCTGAAAAAGACTGTCAATGCTTTATGATAAGCTTGTTGATTCACCAAAAAGATAATGATTCTGTCTTACTCTTAGTTGAAGATAAAATATTTCCCTGCAAAGAAAATTTTTTTCTCTCTTTTAATCACATTTTTGTCAAAACCACACCATGTAAATTAAGGAAATGAATTTCTAGAAGGATTAGGCTGTGATTACACTAGTTTTCTCTTACCATCACATTTGGGTTTACTGGAGTTGTATTAATGTATACACATGCATATGTATATTGATGTATCTTAATTCAGAGTCTTGGTCACTAAGCAGTTTAAGATTTCAAATATTCATCCCCTGAGCTGTCTTACTGTCCCTTTTCTCTGTTAAAGTTCATTGACCTCACATGTATTTTTAGACCATTTGGATCCAAGATGGCAAACAAAGTGAAATATTACATTTCAAAAATAGCACCAAATCTTTGCTTGCATTTCAGATGACTCAATGTAAGACATCCGTGTTGGGAATTCCCTTATCCTGATTGTGTTTATGACTGAGGAGCTGGTGTGGACCACTCACAAATACCTGCGTTTACAGGAAGAGTGTGACAGGCCACTCTTAATGATATGCACACATGTGTATACCATAATTCAGCTCTCTCCATTATGAGCTGCCAGGTATAATTTTGGTATCTGCAGGAGGTTGTTAGCCTGATCACCTTTCACCTTCCTATCTAACAAATCCTCAAAGCCGGGCACCTGTGGCTCATGGCTATAATCCTAACTACTCAATAAGCTGAGATCTGAGCATAGCGGTTCAAAGCCAGCCTGGGCAAGAAAGTCCATGAAACTCTTATCTCTAATAAACCACTAGAAAATCAGAAGTGATGATGTGGCTCAAGTGGTAGAGTGCTCGCCTTGAGCTGAAGAGCTGAGGGACAGCGCCCAGGCCCAGAGTTCAAGCCCCACGACTGACCAAAAAAACCCAAACAAAACAAAATAACACCCCCCCCCCAAACCACCACTATCACCAACAAAAACAAATCCCCAGCAGTTAAAATGTCTCAGACACTCTGGCAATCTTGCCCATTTTGTTTCCAGTGAACAGAATAGACATCATGGTTCAACATTTGAAAATCTCTCCAATAATATCCACGTTGAATGTGACATTAATTTGAATGTCTCACCACCACAGGGTTGTGGTTATAATTGGAGAATCTGAAGAAATTCTGTGTTGTATTTCAGAATTTTGGACTGCACGCACACTCTGTGCATTGTCAAGGCTGAGAACTCTTACCAGCGCCAGGGACGGTGTGGTCCCTGCCCCACGGCACAGTATGTATCCATCTCCAATTCCTAGTTGTCATTTTGAAATCCCAAATTCTTCATTACTGGTTTGATGGCAAAATCTGACTTGATTCATAACGAGTTTCCACAGTCTTCATGGTTCCAACTTAGTGTTAGTACTCATATGCTGTACTGCATATATTTGTTTGACTATGTTATATTTCTCCGAAATACTGGGGTACTGCGCTGGGGTACAGTATATGCTCAATTATACCTTCTTAAAGCCCTTTCTCCACTGAAATCCCTGAATTATGAAACATCTCTGCAAGGACTTTGGATCATAGGCTGTGTGTGAGGTCACCAACCATATTTTCTTTAAAAAGTCTTTCTTTTGATTTTTTTTTCCTTGCTCTGGAGGTGTAAACATATTGTCATTCATGTGAATATAAGTAAAAATGTTTTGTCATACCTCTGAATATTTGGCAAAATAGAAAGGTTGGCCATTCTGTATTTTGTTGTTGTTGTTGTTAGTCATGGGGCTTGAACTCTGGGCCTGAGTGCTGTCCCTGAGTTCTTCGGCTCAAGTCTAGTGCTCTACCATTTGAACCACAGCACCACTTCCAGCCTTTTCTGTTTATCTGGTGCTGAGGAACTGAACCCAGGGCCCCATTCATGCAAGGCAAGCACTCTACCACTGAGCCACCTTCCCAGCCCCCTGTATTTCTTTTAAAGCATGCATCTCACATGTGGAATGTGATAATCAGGTCTATACCAACTCAACCCACCAATCTGTGAATACTCAGCTTCCTCCCTCAATCCATCTGGCAGATCATTTAGTTATTATACCTCTTTACATTAACCCACCTTAGAAAAACTGAAAGAAACTGTACAAAGAAAATAATATCACTACTAAAAAGTGAAAACCCAATATTATTTACTACAAATAATAGTTCACTGAAAGGTAAATATGGTAGAAACAAAAGAATACCTGCTGGTCCATATGAAACTATCTAGCACGTTTCTATCCTGCTGTTGACTAGCTCAGCTCTCTCTCAGCAATTGGATTCCTTTAGCTGTCATTCAGTAAGCACAGCCAATCAACATCCTTCCAAGTCTCCTGTGTCTTACTAAAATAGACCAGGCTCATCTTGGGATTTTTCCTTCTTTGTGTGGTTGTGGTAATACTTGGATCCCAACACCTCCAAGGTAGCCTTGAAGTTATTTTCCTTTAACAACAATCTAGCCCAGTGGTTCTCAAACTTTGATAAACACAAGATTCACCCAAGGATCTTGTTAAAAGTACAGATTCTGAATCAGTAGTTCTGGGCTGAAGTGTGAGAGTCTGCATTTGTTTTATTTATTTATTTTGCATTTTTTGCTTAAAGATCTTAATCGGCTTTATTTTGATTTTACATTTAGGAAAAACCTACATTGCATAAAACAGAACACAAATTCTCATGAGCCAGCAGAGGATGGGTTTCATGGCCAAGGACTTGAAGCCCAGCAGAAATGAACAAAAAGCAGACTGTTCATTTCACAGTCACTTTCCTTATAAGTTGGGCATAGAGAAACAGAACAGTAGAAGTATAACTGGTTAACATCAAATTACTTTAGGTTATTTTTTCTTGTGTAAAGACTAAGGCAGAGGAAATATTATTATTGCATCTGAAAGTGGAGAAATTTGGCTGTTATCTTTTAAATTCTGATTTCTGCTTAGTTTCATCATTATAATGCGGAACATTACTGTGAAGAGCTCATAGTTTTTGGTATTTTTTTTTCAGTACTGGGGTTTTGAACTTAGTGCCTCATGCTTGCTTACCAGGAGTGCTACCACTTGAACCATGTCCTTATTTCATTTTTTCTTTTGGCATCTATGTCAAAGATTCTGACAGCCTTGTTCTACAGCTGTCATTGGGTGCCACTGTTTTTTGGTTACATTATTACTTATTATATTATTAGTTTATTTTTTATGATTATCTTTAAGTTGTTGACATTTCTCTCTTTTACTCGGTTTCTGCCACAGCTGAATGAGAATATATATTTTTGTCTGAGTTCAGAAGAACCACTTAACTCTGATATTACCTGGCTTATGTCTGCCATCTTTTCTTCTGAGATTTTATTTTTATTTATTTGTTTGTTAGATTATCTTTCAGTATTTGTACAAGGGAGGTGTCATTTAGCAAAGTAGTTAATTGGGAGCCACTCAACCTGGCTTCTGTACAGGGTTGAGGAGGCTTTAGCCCACATGTGGAAGACCAGGATCTGCCTTTTGAGATCCTGGTGTAAGGACAGGTTATCCCCGGGCCTTTCCATGTGCAAAATGTATTTATGATGTACACAAGAAGCCAACTATAGTGAGCTTCACTCACTTCTAAACCACCACTTGCCAAGTACTAAAATGGCCTGGGACTGAAAAGAATAAAAAATAAAAGAAGGAATTGAGAAATCTCCTATATTCTTCTGTTGATGTCTCCAGGCTCTTGTAGACAACCTTCTGAAAAAAGCCACTCTTCTAGGCCTATTCCTGTCCTGCTTCACAAAACCAAAGTCAAATGTTACTATTGTATATGACTTCACTAAGTAGGATTGCTTTGGACAGTTTATATGCCAGTCCACCAAACATTGATAATTACCTATTAGTTACTGTCAGTTATAATAATTGACACTCCTATTATAGTTGGTTGATCAATGAACTCTTATGTAACTCATATAAAAGTTTTCACCATTGGCTCCAGAGAATCAAGTTCATTTTTCACACAGTTATCTGGTCATCTAATCTTTAAAGTGTGCATGCATTCATTGTTTGTGCTCAGTGAGTACAAGGATCAGAATTCCTGAGTTCAAATCCAGGCTATTTCATTTCTCAAAATTTTGGCTTTGAACAAATAGTCTAATTTCATAAATCTCTGTTCTGTTATCTGTCAGAAGGAAAGTGATCGAGCCTACTTTGCTGCCTGTAGTGTGAGAAAATGAACTTTAAAATTCTTAGCACAGTGCTCAGGACATGACAACGAGGCAGTAAATGTTAGCCTTTATTACTATCTTAATGTTCAGGGTGCTGGGCTAGATCCTGAGGACACAAAAATGAATAATAAGATGAGTTTATGATTGGTGGGGAGGAAATTTGTACCGGGCATCCAGGTGGCAAATAGCAATTTTGACAAAAATACACAAAGTAAGTATGCAGAGAACATTTGAGCAGACCTAATGCCTATTACTAGGGAAAGCAGTAGATGCTCTGGGAAGGTTGAAGGGAGAAATGCTGGAGTCAAGTTCTGAAGAAAGATAGCTGTTGACCACACCTTACAAGAATTTACTTGTCTCATATGATTATATGCATGCTACTTATGGATCCTAGTTCAAAGAAACACTTTCCAAGAAAATATAGTTAAAATGTTTTAAGTTTCTGCTAATTAGCTGTTGTTTATCTATTTGCAGGTGGTTGAAGAAGGGAATACACCCTTAATACCACAACTCCCAAGGGAGAAGAGAGAGAGAAAGCAGAAGGACCAGCCAAGATGAAGTAGAGGAGGTGCCTACATAGGGAAGTTGCCCTGGAGGCACAGAGAGAAATGTTATTGGCACTGGATAAGGAGAAGACAGGGATGCTGCTAAACATCCTATAACATAGAGGACAGCCCTTAAAACAAAGAATTATCTGGCTTAAAATGACGATAGTCCCCGTCTGTCAACACAGCGTGCATCAACATCACTTGCAGAGCTTATGAAAACGTACACTGTAGAGCCTGTCCTCAGAACTTGGGAATCAGGGTAGGACCCAGGAATTCACATTTCTAACAAGTTCCCCTGTGATGCAGAAGCTGCTAGCTTAGGGGTCACAGTTAGAGAACTGCTGGTCTAATAACCCCTACCTTCCCTCTCAAATCTAAAAGTCAATGATTTATTTTAGTTTGTGTCCTTTATGCAAACTTTGCGGTGGGGAAATTGCTCAAGTTGTATCAATATCAGTTGCCAACAGAGCCATTCAATGGGTTATAAAAATGTAATTTAGAAGTATGTCTTCAATATGCTGCCCCAAATCTCAGCTACTGCCTTCTGAAAGTCTTCTCTCAATGAATTTCTTGGCCAAAAGGAATGAGATATAAAAGTCCTAGGCAGAAAGCATTTTCTCTAAAATTCAAATTGGTTACAGAGTCAGCCTGTACCAATTTACACATATTCAATGTTCTGAATTAAGGGGTATCATCATTAATAATCTATTCACTTGACAATAATTATACTATCATGCTTACATCATGCAGGGATCTATTTTTATTAAGCTTATTTTTCATTCCAGTTCTATTTTTCATTCTAGCTCTGTTTTTCTCATCTTAAGAAGGACTTGGAAGTTTAGGATGAGTTAAAGAAATTCATAATGATGTTGGAGCACAGAAAATTTGCAGAAGAACCGAAGAATCACAGAACAAAAAAATAAAAAGATTCCCCATGACCTGCAAAAACACTTACTTTCTTGCTAATTCATTTTTCTCTTATTAAATAAAGTTTAGGCAGTATGGAGATGCTCTTGTAGTGCTTGGCATAAAGTATACCATAAAAAACTATGGAAAAGAAGTGAGAAATATTAACACAGATAAGACTTGCTAAGAATGGTTGTGCTGAGCCAGGCAGGCACCTGTGGCTCTCACCCAGCTACATAGGAGGCTGAGATCTGAAGAATAAAGTTCAAAGCCAGCCCAGGCAGAAAAAATCCATGAGACACTTATCTCCAATTAACCAGCAAAAAATGGGAAGTGGAGTGTGGTTCAAGTATAGAATGCTGAGAGTGAGACTCTGAGCTCAGTACTGGCACAAATCAAAAGCAAGACAAAAATAACACACACACACACACACACACACACACACACACACACACACACACAAGAGAGGTTGTATAAAGTACAAAAGCTAAGCAGATTTTGTTCTACTATGGAGATCTGAGACTGTCTTTTCCATAGGCAGCAGCCTGGAGCACGCTAGACCTTTGACATTCTTCAGGAAAAAAAGCACTTTTGCTTCTTGAATGGGCAGCATGAATTCATATGTTCACAAAAAGATGGCATTTTTAATTTATGAAAGTTTATGGAAAAGGAAGACATTTATTATACCTCTATTAAAATTGCAATGTTTGCCAAAACAATTTAAAAAGCCAGTAATTACATCGCATTACATTTGTCTTCTGACTTGTCAACCACTGCCTCCAGATTTTTAACTTCTTAGGGGCAGGAACTTTATCTCAACTACCTGCAATGCTAATAGCTAGCCCAGCATTGGGTGTGGCAGGTGCTCAGAACTGCTTGGTAATAAATATGCACCTGTCACCCATTATATTTACATTTTCACGTTCCAATTTCACCTAACATTAATTTGGTTGGTACCTTTATTCTACAAATGGAGAACTGGAAATAGTTACAATAGGAAAGCAAACATGTCCAAGAGAAAAATAAAAGTATCTAAAACTGAAAGAAAAAGGACACAAGTAAGTTCAGAAGAGAGAAGAGAACTGATTTTTTTTAAGTGGGTATAATTTCTGTAACTCTGTTTTGGTCTTTCTCAACTCTTTATCAGAGAGCTCTTTTATTGTGCTTAGATCAATCAAGGATTTTTGTATTTTATCTCCAAAGGGCCTTGTGACATAGTAATTATAACACACTAAAAAGTTTTGCTTTTTAAAATGTTATCATTTTCCCATGCCCTCAGATTCACAAATGTAGAGTTCTTAAAGCCCTACCGATAAACCCCATTTCAATATAATGAGTTTTCTTTGTAATCTATATGTATTTTATGTCACACATTTAAGCTTTATTCTTTTTTTTTCTTTGCATGATACTGATAGGATTTTAAAAAATTGTTATTATAAAGGTGATGTACAGAGGGGTTACAGTTACATAAGTCAAGTACTGAATATATTTCTTTTTGAACAGGGTCACCTCTTCCCTCATTTTCTCCCAGTTTTTCTGATCTCCTCCCCAACAAGTTGTATAGTTCATTTTCAACATAGTGTCTAGTGAGTATCATTGCTGCAATTGTTCACCCTTTGTTCTACCATTTCTGTTGCTCCCCTTCCTCTTCCCCTAACAGATAAACTTACATACAAGACAAAGATTCAACAGCTATGGGCATATGATCATATCACATGATGTTTATTAAAATGAAATGGAAACAAGAGGTTTTATGTCATTTTGCTTCTTGTTTTTCTCCTTTGTTGTTGTTTTTGATTTCTATATATCTTTTGTCTTGTATGTGAGCTTTATTCTGAAGACATGTCCATAGATTTCATCACAGCCAAAGAGATCCTTGGCACAAAAATCGTTACAAATGTTAGGCTGCCTTGGCTAAAAGATGATTGGCTATTACTGTTCTTTCAAGAGCTAGCACCAATTTTTCATGACATATGTATCTTATTTTCTTCCCAGAATATTGACCATTCGATCCTAAGGGCTTGGTTATTTCCTGGGTCTCAAATGGAATTGAAATATCCCAGAAAATAGTCCTTCCACAATCTTATATTGTATAAATAATTGTCAATCTATATAATCCATCCTTAGAGTGAAAGTCATTTTGCACTACACTAACCACTGAAAAGAGAGACTTTTTTATGGCTGAAAGTCTGTGTTCTCCTCAGATTAATACTTTGAAGCCCTATCCCATCTCCTACCCAACATGATAATATTTGGAGGTGAGACGAGTTCACAAACACAGCACCCTTTCCTTTTAGATTCTTTTCTTTGCTACTAGACACTTCTGCCTGGCTTCACCCTACAAAGTGCCCTTGTTTTTACCCGCTTCTTTTGCAGAATTTTTGCTCAGTAATCATAAACTTCCATCTCCTGGGGCTGTGGGGACTAACGGGTCCTCCTCTCCAGTAAGTCGTGCTGATTGGAAGTGGACAAAAACCTAGCAGATGGACATTAGATTCCCTAGTATTGTCACATGTATCACCTTATTTCTTTATTTTTATTTTATTTGTTTACTATTTATTTTCTGCACAATGTTAAGTGAATAATGACTTTTCCTGGCCCTGACTGAGGAAATTAGTGGCAGGGAAGTATAACTTTGACAAGGCTACTGTCTTCTAGTTTGTACATGTCAGAAGAAATTCCTCAAGTGTTCCAGGTCCCTGAGGAATGCACTTTGAGCTCTTCCCAGTCCATTTGAGAGGGAAACGAAAACTAACTTCCAGTGACTGACATGTCTCGTTTGCTCTGCAGTCTTTGAGGGTGTACAAAGAACATTTTCCCCAGGAAGTTCTCTAGGTGGCTTTAACATACTTTTTGGATGCTGTGGGAAGCAAGAGGATTTGAAGGCAGACCCTGACTTTGCACATTAGGGAAATAATGTCCGGATACAGAGTTCTGAACAAATGAGATCAAGCCCATTTTCTGTTGTCATCTTTTACATTCCCATTCTACTCTGGCATGAGCTGGAAAAGGAAACATCAGCTGTCAAAGTCCAGGAGGAGAAAGAACATTTAATCATAAATAATGAAAATTGCCAAGTACTCAATTCACTGTGCACTTTTCTCTACACTTGTAGTGTCACAAAAGCTGCAGCTGGGCTGGGAAGGTAGCTCAGTGGTAGAGTGTATGCCTTGCAAGCATGAGGCCCTGGGTTCGATTCCTCAGTACCACATAAACAGAAAAAGCCGGAAGTGGCGCTGTGGCTCAAGTGGTAGAGTGCTAGCCTTGAGCTGAAGAGCTGAGGGACAGCGCCCAGACCCAGAGTTCAGGCCCCATGAGCTGCAGCTCTGAAGCTGTACTGAATAGGATTCTGTCTCTGTGTGTTATTATAGTATGGTATTGGAAATCTTAAGAGCATCTTTATGTTTTCCCGAAATCTAGAAAACATGTCTTTAGGGGCTGGCAATGTGGCTTAGTGGTAGAGTACTTAAAGTGCTTGCTTAGCATGCATGAAACCCTGGGTTTGATTCCTCAGTAACACATACACAGAAAAAGCCAGAAATGGTGCTGTGGCTCAAGTGGTAGAGTGCTAGCCTTGAGCAAAAGAAACTCAGGGGCAGCCCTCAGACTCTTGAGTTCAAGCCCCAGGATGCGTGAGAGAGAAAGAGAGAGAGAGAGAGAGAGAGAGAGAGAGAGAGAGAGAGAGAGAGAGAGAGGAAAAAGACAAAATTAGAAAAGGAAAACATGTCTTCATTCCCATGTTCCCCAGCAGGACAAGTTGTGGCATGGGGTGGAAAAGCCAGGCTGTGTGAAGTTAGGACATGAGTGAAGAAAGCCAAGTACTGGAAGCCCAGAGGAGACTCAGTTCCCTGCCCCAAGAGGAAATGAGGTGTGATTGACAGCTACATAGACTGACTCTAAACCAACATCCTGGATTCTCTTCTCTACATCCTGAATTAAAGTGTCTGCAAACCTTGCTACATACATGAAAAAGAGTCCATCCCTGGATTGTTATTAGCTGAGAGCTCACTCATATGCGAAGTTCTACAGTAGGGTCCTATGGGATTCCATCTGCCTTCTGAGAGTGTGTGGCTGGGCCGTCCTCCATTAATAGACTTAATAACTGTTTACTTCCACTGCCAGTAAAAAAAAGTTGCCTGAAAGCCTCAAAAGGATGTTTTTACCCAGTTCCTAGCAATGAATAGTTCTCCCTTTTTCTGCCAGTATAAGCAAGCCTGCCAAGACTTAAAGTTCCTGGGTAGAATGAAGTACACAAAAACAGTGTTTTTCAAAGTATGGATCCTAATACATACAAGTGGTTGATGAAATCAGTTTATTGGGTTGCAAGTAGTACCTCTTCAAAATTGAAAAAAAAAGAAAGAAAAGCAAGACAAAAAAGCAGAAAATAAAGAAAACAGAGCAGGTTGGGGAAAATAAGAGTTTACTACTTTGAGTAGAAAAATTGTAAAACTTTTCTTCGCACGGCAAACACCCATCTCTTGTATTCTTAATCATTATGTAAAATGTACTTCTTGCTGTATGTTATGGCTATCAATTTGAAAGCTACTGCACCAGAGCAATGCCAGAATCACTGAAAGAAGTGCCTTCTGATTTCTGACTGTCGTCCAGAGCACTGGCTAAGAAAAGGGAAGGGGAGGATGGGGAGACCTACGAAGAGTGGATAGGAGCCCAGTGTGGGGTTTCAAGCCAGAGCCTGCTGGCCAAATGGGAAAGCTGGCTACAGGACAAACAAGAGCTTCATTACTTCTGATTATTAACTGCATGAAGACCGCAGGATTTGTAAAGAAATCAAGTGAGATCCCCAGGTAGGGCTGGAGAAAGATCCTTCAAAAATGTGTGGTTGCCAGTTTGCACAAAGTTCTGAGGGCAAACAAAAGTTCAAGTGTGAGAGATGCATATTCTATTAGGCAAAAACATGACAAATTGTCAACATGTGGTCATTTTGCCTTATGAAAATGTCATTTTATATGCTTCTGTCATCAAAGAAACTGCATTCCAAGTTTGCTTCAGTAAACAGGCAGTGTGTTGATATATATTTATTTAGTTAGTGAGTTTTAAGGGAGAAGACTAAGGATTGAAGTACAAGATGTCTTTCAGAAATGAAGTAAAATGTTAAACTGTCACTTGGCATTTCATTTACAGCTGCTACATAAAGAAAAAAATCCCTCATTGTCACGAGAAGCTTATTTCTTGGTCAGGGGTATTAATTGCAGCCTAGGATAAAATATCTGACAAGCTTGTCACAGTTTTTCTTTCATGAAATTCCTCTAAAATAGTTTTTTCAAACCCTGAGACTGAAGTCAACCTCGCTATTCATTGACACAACAAAAATTTTTATTTCTCTAAGGTTAACCTGCCCATTTCTAGCAAGACCTAGTATATACAGCCTTCACCTAGCATGCTGACTAATCTCAAATCTCTTCCTTCATTGTTAGCATTGGTCTCCATCTTAGCAAATGACCAAGGACAATGCTAACTATTTCTCTTCTGATTTTAACCATGGCAGAAAGCCTTGAATCTTGGCTTATCTTTCCTACCAATAAAAGAAGTGAAATAAAGCTATGCTTCCTTTTCCTCAGCCACTCATGTTGCTGAGATAGGCCTGCTAAGTTTTCCATCATTTCAGAGCTGAAACAAAATAAAAAAACCCCTCCATAACAAAGCCAAACAGTAAAAAACAAAACAAAAAAGCCTAAGTCAACCTCTTATCCCTGAAAGACACTGGCAGGAAAACAAAACTATTTGGTGCTTCTTTTCTAGATATGAAGATGAGGTATAGATCCTGTAGAAATTCAGTAACTTGCTTTAAAGTCATATAGTGTCTGTCTCTCTTCATGATCCATAAAATTTTCAGTGTGGGTGTCTGTCACAATTGTACAAACAACTGTGAGAGGCATGGACCCTCTTTGGGCCATTTTGGAAATGTCTGATTTTACACAAGAGACATCTTGGAACCGAATGCTTTGTCTACTCACAACAATCCCCACGCTTGTTTGCCATCAATTTCCGAACTGGTTTTTGAAATAAAAAGATGTGGATTGAAGTTCCTGCTTCCATGCATTCCAAGGATTTAATATTCTCAACAACTCAATTCCAGCTTCTTCTTTGAGACATGATGCCCAATTAAGTGGTTAAAATACCCTAATTAGCTGTGGCTCAAGTGGTGGAACACTTTGCTCAGCAAGCACATGGCCCTGAGTGCAAACCCGGTAGTGTAAAACAAAAGAAAACCCCTAATTAATTAGAAATTAGGAAGCAACTTCTTTGTGACTAGAGGATCTTGCTTTGGGTCTAGCAAAGCTCTATCCTGGATAGGGATTAGAGTCTCAGTAGCAGACCTGCATAGCAATGACTAACCTTGAAATCTTTTACTTTTGGGATCTCCGTGCCATCACCTTGCTGTAGGAGCTAATATTTCCCTATGCTCTGCCAGGCATAAAATAAAAGACACTTGAATGATTCTTGTGCATTTTCCAACCAACTTCATTGTAGTGGAGGTGGCAGGAGTTACCCAGGCTTCCTGATCCTGCAAATCACCATACCAAAAGGAATCGTTCAGGAGATCCACTTTCAAGAGAGCCTGGCTTTCTGGCCTCTAGGACTGTTGAGTTGAGCAGAAGACACAAATTGATTCCCCTTTCTTGTTGTTTGTCTCTCGCCTTTCCACACCTTACCTAATCTATAAAATAGGATCCTGTTACATTCCTCCATGACAGATTAGGAGTTTAACATGAACCCCCAAATTCATATAAACTCAAGCACAATTTCTATAATGGGGCAGCGTAAAGATTTTAAAAGAAAGACAGAAATAAAGGGCCTTTGAAGCCTCTACCCCTTCCACTTACTCTCTTCCACTTACAGAGCTCTGGGAAGACCTAGCTACCTTCCATCTGACATGCAAGCATCTCCTTTCTCTCAAAGATCATCAGTCACCCTGTGAATACTTGGCCTATTCTCAAGCACCTTTCTTGTAAAAGAAATTGAGGTTTTCACTTTGGAAAGCAGTATGGAAGTTCCTCAAAAGACTTCACATAGAGCTCCCCTATGACCCAGCAATCCCACTTTTGGGCATTTACCCAAACAATCACAAACAAGGCCATATTAAAGCTACCAGCACAATTATGTTTATTGCAGCATTATTTACCATAGCTAAGATATGGAACCAACCCAGATGCCCCTCAGTAGATGAATGGATCAAGAAAATGTGGTATATATACACAATGGAATTCTATGCCTCCATCAGAAAGAATGACATTTGTTAGGAAATGGAAAGACTTGGAAAAAATTATATTAAGTGAAGTAAGCCAGGCCCAAAGAAACATAGGTCTCATGGTTTCCCTTATTTGTAATAGCTAGTATATGTCTGAGACAAGCAGAAAAGGTCAGATAAGTTGACGTTAGGTGAAATGAACCCCAAGATAAGTATTCAAATGTTTATTCTTTCTTGTAATTGTTTCTAACATATTTATAAGATGATTTCTTTGTTGCTTTGTATGTCCCTCCCCCACAGTATAACCCTGCTTTCATTGTATTTGATGTTGGTATAATTTGTGGAGGGGAAGGGAAAAAACAAATCGTTTAAATAGGGATACAGGTGGACCATTGCAAGAATGAGATGTACAAGTCGTTATGTCGAAAAACGAACTTTACAACTTTGGTCGGGAGGGGGGAGGATTGGGTAGGGCAGGTGGAGGGGAATGGGAGGGGGAAACAAAGGAGGAGGCAACAATGCTTGATAAGAAATGTGATGTTGGTATAATTTGTGGAGGGAAAGGGATTTAAAAAAAAGAAATGTACTCATTATCTTGCCCATGTAATTGTAACCCCTCTGTGCAGTATTTTCACAAGAAAAAAAAAGAAACTAACTCTCAAATTTAAGCTCCATAAGTAGAATTGTCCTCTGTGGTTCTGTAAAATAGTAGAACTGTTACAAAAATGACAAAATTCTTGATGTATGCATCTGGTGCTTCATGTGGGCTGAGTTTTTTGTTTTTTGTTTTTTCTGTAGACCTGAGCAAAAAAAAAAAAAAAAAACAGCTGCTGCAAAATTTTTTTTGAAGTTTTCTATCTTAACAGGCCCATATCAAGCATTGGAATAGAAACAGCAATAAGAGACCTCCCATCTAAGAAAAGCCCAGGACCACTTGGATTTACAGCGAAATTCTACAAGTCCTTCAAAGCAGAGCTCACACCAATACTCCTCCAACTCTTCAATGAAATTGAAAGAGAAGTTCACTACCGAACTCACTCTATGAAGCCATCATAACCCTCATCCCAAAACCAGGCTGGGACTCATCAAAGAAAGAGAACTATAGACCCATTTCTTTGATGAACATTGATGCAAAACTTCTCAACAAAATTTTGGCCAATCGACTTCAACAATTCATCCAAAAAATCATACACCACAATGTACTGTGTCTGTAGAATTTCTAGTAAGATGTATAAACATGGAAAAAATATTACTAGTGGCCACCTGTTGGAAGTGTGGTTTAGAGATAGGATGGAGGATATTTATATCTACAACTGTTGTCATGATGATTATTTTACTATAAACATGCATTGCTTTTGTTAAGAGTCTTTTACATGTTCCATAGTCATAGTAGCTACAGAAGTCATGCCTTTCGGCCATGGTGGGAAGTGAGGGTCTGAACTGAGATGTGAAGGCAGAGTCCATCAGTGCTAAGCTGGCTCCCTCCTCCATGGCCCATGCCTTGATCACCTCTCTGCAGCACTTGATTCTGTGTCCTGGGTCCCTGCTCTGCCATCATCTCCCTGCTTGAGGTCAGAAACTACCTTGACCTTGGGAATAAATCCTTACTTCTCAGTCCTGGAAAAAGGCTGCTGAGTAAAGAAGTCAGTGCCTCAATTCAAGTGCAGTTCTAGCATGATAACTGAACAATAGAGTTTTAGGGAAGAGGGGCTATCTTGCTTTAATGATCTTAGCAAAGCTGTTCATAAATCTTCAAATCAGACTACAAGGAATGACCTCCAAACAGTTGACTGTCCTCCCCCCTACGCTTGGGAAGCTTTCCAGTCTCTCCATTTCACATCCCGAATTTCCAGGTTATTAAAGCTTCTCTTTCTTTTGCATTAAAGGACAGTTAGTCTCCCAACATGCATTCCATTGGGATTTAAAACTGTGTTTATTGAGACAACTGGTTTCCCAGATAGCCTACTGCTCAATCTTCTGTGTGGCCTTTACTTCCTCTGTGTTAAATAAACTATTTTTAACTCTTTTTTTTTTGGTTAAAAAAAACTGTGTTTAACTGTTCTACTGAAATTCTGGAGGAAAAAAATGAATTTTGGCAAAATTCTGCTCTCTGCTGGTTATATTATTTCCTTCTTGGGATGTGTTGGAGGAGGCAGGTGAAGGGAGGAGGGATCAAGAGCTAAAGAAAACAACTGTTGTGTGTGTGACAGAACACAGAAGCATAAACTCTTCCGGAAGTCCTTGTTTGTTCAGCCAGCTTTGAATCAGGATACCCTGGGATCAAATCCAGATCCATCACTTCCTACTTGTGCCTTCTTAGGTAATGTACTTAACTTCTCTCAACTTCAGTTTCTCTGCCAGTGAAATTTGGATCATGCTATCTCATTGAGGGGAAGTGAAGGTTCAGTGAGAGGTTATCTGTGAGAAATTTTGCATAATATGTCATTAATGGTAACTTCCAGGTTTTATAATTAATTTCACTCTTGTCAATAATAGTGCAATACATTCTGACGGGATAACGCAGTAAGAATTTAGTTGCAAAGTGGAGATCTGGTCTATCATTGACCTGTGCCAGATTGCATAAGCCATTGGTGCCTCACAAACTACACTGAGGCATTTGAATGCAAAAACAGAAATTTGACTAAAGCTATAAATTTGGAATCCTAGGGATTTCAGAGGTTTGTTCAAAGTATCATCTGATGGAATCTCTCAGCTGCCAAGTTTTTGTTTGTTGGTTTGGTACCTGATAATACTCATGATCTATTGCAGAGTCCAGTCTGAAATATTATCTGATTTTATCCAAAACAAGACTGGTTTGAGTTTACTATTTTATTTATTTATTATTTTAAGCAGTTGTGCAAAAGGATTTCAATGTGGCAAGTCAAATTATGAGTACAATGCATCTAGGCAGCTTACTTTTGAAGGTGCCCTGACAATGTTATTTTGCAAGACTCTGAAGAAGTCTCATTGCTGCTGAATGTGTTGAGATGTGTTGTTAACAAAGTTAGTGCGCTTACTTTGGAGTACTATGCAATCACTCTGCAGAGACCTTCCCTTTTGTGTTGTGCCCTTGGGAACAGAGATACTTTAGACATAGAGGAAGAAATGAGAATCAACCAGGAATGACTTTAAGAAAACCTAGCTCACTATGGTACCCTTTAATTTCATTTAAAATTATATATTAGCTCAAATATGCAAAAAAGACATACAGGGCTGTATAAATAAATGCAATTTATTATTTTGATCATCCCATGGATCCAATCTTATTATTTTATGATACTGTTGAATTCAGTGTTTATCTGTCCTATGCACATATTTTGTTTACTGTGAATGTATGAACTTACTCTTCTATTAAGTAAATGCTTGAGAAAATGAGGACAGATTAGTTTAGGTCTCTCTAATGGAACTCAGGCATGGCGTGTCATTTCTTGAGTGTGACACTGTTGGTACTATATTCCCAGAGGCTGTGTGAGCATCTTCACTGGAACTGGCTCTTGTCTAGGCAATGAAGCAGGCACCACATGAAGGCTGTGGCCACCAAAGTTACTTTAGACTCACTGTTTATCATTCACCCTGCTTGGACTCTTTCCTGCTAGCCACTCACATCTCTCTGAAGATTGGAACCACTCAGTATGTGTGCTCTCTGTATAGTATATTGTTTCCACAAATGGCTGAAGTAGTAATTCTTCCTATTTTGCATCTCTTTGGCACTGTGAATTTGCCACCCCTTTCATCAAAGCAAGTGGACTGATTCTGAATCCAGCTGACCGGTTGGCTTGCTTTTTGACAGAGGGAGTGTTGAAGTGGCTTCTGACACTACACTTTGAGAGGCCCTGAAGCTTTTATTTCACCTCTCTTTTGAAGCTAGTCACTGAGTAAACAGTCAGACCTCCCTGAGGTGATCATGCTGTGAGGAAGCTCAAGCCTGCCATCCTGAGAGACCACAGGAATTAAGAAAGAGAGATGCCTGGAGAGTATGGGGTGCTGCAGTCCCAGAAGAAGCCACAGACACACCGGCCAGCAGAACCCTGTCCAGACTACAGAATCACAAGAACGTGCTCAAAGTCACCACGTTTGGGATTGACTTGTTAACGGGTAACTGAAACTTGTGACCTCCTTAATGGTAAGATACAAGCATGTGACCAAACAAGAAGTGCAAGACAGTTTGCAAAGGAGAGCGTTTGGGGAAGATTTTGTTCCTACAGTGAAACACATGTAGGGAGAAATGACTTCGTTTCCAAGCGTGGAGATAGGATGCTGTGTCATTCTGAGGGGGGCAGCCTGAGGACAAATGTCACCATGAGGAAGAAGGGCAGAGTGACACAGCAAGGGACACCATGATCACCCTGTCATGCCACATCAGCAAGCGCTAGAACCAACCACCTCCAGAGCTCTGGGAAACAACGTACCTTGAAGTCATTTTTGCTCTCAATTCGGTTGTTTTTCAGTCAAATAACCAATGCTACAGACTGGATTTCAAGGGAAAGAAGAAACTTGCTGTAATACCAGCTGCAAGTTGCTTTCTTATAAGTACCGTGCGCTAACTGATTGCGCCACTGGAGCTCCGAGTTGCTTTCTAATAACACACTGGCTCCCCGCACAGTCACCCCAGGTGCTAAAAGAGCAGGCTAGGCTAAAAGAGCAGGCTAGGCTAAAAGAACCGGATAGACTAAAGGAGCAGAGTAGGCTAAAAGATCAGGATAGCCAGGTTTTTACGCAAATGCAGGAAGACAAATGACCTATGAATTTGGTAAGAAATCGGTTAGCTTTCTAAAATACCATGTCCAAAAAAAATGTTGACAGCAACTCAAATTCCTCATATAATCATAGTTCAAATGCTGACCCAGGTCGGAAAACCTGCCATATTCGTTTCTGGAAGTCTAATTTGAATGTATAAAAAGAAGCTGATAGTCAGGAAATTAAACATAGGTAAAACATAGTATGAATAAAATTATCCCAAGATATCTGAGAAAGAAATGTGAATACATGATAAACATAAGCCTCATGTTTGAAAAGCTAAGAAATTTACCTCTGATGGATGATGAGTGACAGCCCTGTCCACAAGCATGTGAACTGGGAAGATATAAGGAACACTTTTCTTTTGGGAATATTTTTCTACAGCATGCTATATAATTGTATTAGCATTTAAATAGTCACAAATGTATGCTTCTGATGTTATTGATTAGCCTGCAAGTTCACTACCTGATTTTCTAAGTAACTGCGAAGAGATTCTTAGGCTGACATAGCTGAGTATTGTATCTGAAGTATAAAGACAAGTTTGTTCAGAAGTTGCATTTCTCACTTAAGATAAGCTCTGTGACATGGATTTTTTTGGGGTGCTGGTATTGGGGCTTGAATCCAGTGCTTTTATTTTACTAAACGATGGCACGTTGCCACTTGAGTTATAGCTCCATTTCTAGGGTTTTGATAGTTAATTTGGTAAGAGTCTCATCAACTTTCCTGCTTGCCACCCACACTGTGAACTGCGACCCACAGATCTCAGCTCTTGATAGCTAGGGTTACAGATGTGAGCCACTTGTGCTTGGCTTGTGATGGATTGTTTTTTAACTTAAATTTTCATCTTAGTGTTTACTAAGTATGATTGGACTACTTTGCACTTTTTTTGGGGGGGGTTCCCGTCATGGGGCCTGAACTCTGGGTCTGGGCGCTGTCCCTCAGCTCTTCAGCTCAAGGCTAGCGTTCTACCACTTGAGCCACAGCGCCACATCCAGCTTTTTTCTTTTTGCTTATGTGGTGCTGAGGAATCAAACCAGGGCTTCATGCATGCAAGACAAGCGCTCTACCACTGAGCCACCTTCCCAGCCCCACTACTTTGTACTTTTTTAATATATATTTTTATTGTAAAGATACTGTACAAAGGGGTTACAGTTACATGAGAAGGTAATGAGTACATTTCCTATTGAGCATTGTTATTCCCTCCTTTGCACTTTTCCCTTGACTTTGCACTTTTAAATTCAGCTAGAACTTGCTAGCCTCCTCCTCCTCCTCCTCCTCCTCCTCCTCCTTCTCTTTTTTGCTTCTTTTTCTCTCCTCCTGCTCCTCCTCCTCCCCCCTTCCCCTCCCCCTCCCCCTTCTCCTCCTCCTCCTTTTTTGATTTAACTAGATAAATGGAACAGTGAAAGGGCAAACTTCACAGCATAAAGTGTTTTTTTTTGGTTCTTAATAAATATTTTTTATTGTAAAGATACTGTACAGAGGGGTTACAGTTACACAAGAAAGGTAATGAGTTCATTTCCTATTGAGCATTGTTACACCCTCCTTTATTTTTCCCCTACCATCCTGTTTCCTCCCCACCTCCCCAACTCTTTCCTCCCCCACCAAAGTTGTAAGGTTCTATTTCAACATACTGTTTGTACATCTCATTGTTACAATGGGTCATCCTGTATCCTTATTTCAGCATTTTGTTATTTCCCTTCCCCTCTCCAAATTAGAAAAATGTATATACAAGATGCAGGACACCGGAATCAAATACAGTGAAAACAGGGGTTGTACCATGGGGGAAGAACATACAAAGAAAACAAAAAAAAATCACATAGTACATTAAAAAGAAAAGCAACAAAGATAAAACCGCTTGTGTCCCTATCTTGGGGTTCATTTCACTTAGCATCAGGTTATATGGTCATATGTACATAGCTTTTGACCTCTTCTGCGTGCCCTAGACATATACTAGTTATTGCAGATAAGGGAAACCATGGGACCTATGTTTCTCATAAAGTGTTTTGAGACCAGCTTGAGTGCTGTAAGTTTGGTACTAAGGCTGGGCTGAATGTGTCTCTCTGTGCTACTGACTATGTGTATTCCCCAGGCGTCTGGTACTCTGTCTGAAAAGGATGATTGTGTCCAGTGCTATCTATTAGGATGGTCAGTGATAATCATCTCTATCTGCACTGTCCAGTGTGGGAGCCATTGATCCCATGTGGCTACTGATCATAAAACATGCTTCCAAGAAATGGAATATTTAAATAATTAACTGGAGTATTTCACTTTATTAAATTACATTGAATGTTAAATAGCCAGCTAGGGTTAGCAGCTACGGTAATGGACAGTAGAGATAAGCAATCTAAGTCCCTTCTCATGGAAATGTTATTGACTCTTCCTATCCCAGCTTGCTACTTCATTTTCTTTTTCCTACCTCTTCAATAACTCTCCATTGTCTTTTTATTTAACTTAGAATTAAAGGTCATATATGCCTCCATTCCCACTCTCGTGTAGTCAAGAGTTGAGAATCATCAGAATTAACCTGCTTCTTGAAATGGAAAAAAAGGACCAGGTCTTAAGAGGCTCTTTGATCTTCCATTAGAGTCCAGTTGAAGAGACAGGAGCTGTTTGCAAGGAATGAGTGCTGACATTTGAGTCAAAAGGCAGCCCTGGATGTGGCTTCTTATTTTAGGATAATAGTAGCTTCAGTTCAAAGCTGCTACTAATAAATGGCCAGGAAGTAGCATAATATGGGCAATTTGTTTCCAAACACTGTCCACTACAATTACTTGGTGCAATGCTTCTGACATGCCTAGGCAGAGGATGAAGTTCAGAAGCCAGGAAGAACACAGGTCTAATGGAACTCACTAGGACACAAGCTGTAATCAACAGGTTGGACAAATAAAAGGAGAGAACAAACCCTTATCCCCTTTTTGATGGGGCTGAGAAGGTTCCAGAAGGAAGATCCTCCATGAAAGATGATCAGGAGCCTCAAAGAAGATAGGGGTGCATTTTTGGCCTAGGAATATGGCTCCTTCAAGGGCGGCCCTCGAATGGGGCTACTCATACACTTCATGTTTCAGAGAATGAAGCAAGAGTTATATACCAATTTTGTCACCCCTCAACAGGAAAAAATACAGAGGAAGTGAGCCCCAAGATTTGGCTTGTTGTCCCTTTATTCTTCAGCATAGCGTCTCTCATGTCTATAACCAACTGAGAACTTAATCTCTTATGGAAATCAGTGTGTGAATGATCTCTAAGTATAATCATGGAAACAGTTCAGTTGGATGTTTCTTTAAAAATTCTTTCAAAAATACTTCATGCACTATTAGTAAACCATACAAGAAAGTGTTTGAGTTAACATGTTCTTTCCCTATTAGAAGAGCAACGAATGCTCATTGTAGAATAATATAAACACAGAACAAACTAAGCATCACATTTCCTACCTAAGGGTTCTTTAAAAATAAGAAAGACCTTCAAAAGCCTGGGCGGTTTCACTTCCAACATAGTGTCTTGTGAGTATCATTGTTGCAATGGCTCATCCTGTAACGATGTCTTGTTATTCTCCTTTCCCTCCCCAAATAAGATAAACGTATATACAAGATGCAGGGTACAGAAATCAAATACAGTGACAACAAGGATATACCATAGGAGGAAGAACATACAGAAGAAACAGAAAAAAATCACATAGTACATTAAAAACAATAACAACAAAGAAAAACCTATTGTGTCCACATCTTGGGGTTCATTTCACTTAGCATCATCTTATATGGTCATATGTATGTAGTATTTGAGCTTTTCTGCTCACTTGATAAGAGTGTCTTAGACATATACTAATTATTGCAAATAAGGGAAACCATGAACTTTACAACTTTGGGGTGGGGAGGAGTGGGGGAAGAGGAGGAGGGAAGGGATAGCAGGAGAAAAACAAAGGAGGGGGGGTAATAATGCTCAACAAGAAATGTACTCATTACCTTACTGATGTAACTGTAACCCCTCTGTACAGCATCTTTACAAGAAAATAAAAAACAAAAAACACCTGGGCTGGGTTAATCTCCAGCCTTGCCAGGAGCAAGGAGACTCTGTTATCAGATCTGTGGAAGCTCTCCAAGAAATTTGATGTAAGGCCTTGAAAGTCTGCCTCATGCCAGCTTGATGCTCTATCCCATATAGCATGCAATTGAAAAAATAATTACTTCTATCTGTCTTGCTTTTCCCAAACCACCAGATATGACCACATTCTCCTTCATCATTTTAAGACAGTTCTTGTGGTAGAAGAAACGGAGTTTCTTATTTTTTTTGTATTCATCAATAGTATTGACTAAAATGAAAATATTTAGAAATTTATCATGTGTGCATCTACATTGTTTTTATTAAAATTTTAGTTTTTTTTATTACTATCTTTAAGTAGTTGTACAAAGGAGCTGCCATTTAACAGAGCAGTTTATGAGTACACTATATCTCCATCAATGTCATCCCTTGCAGCTTTCTCACCTACCCCCCCCCCTTCCCTCACTCTTCTTAATTATGTAGGAGACTCATTGGATTCTTGTCTGCACTTTCCTCCTGTTCTTATCTTTATTTGTTTACTCCTTCCCTCTTGACACCACCCTGGCCTTTTCTGAACACCCACTTCCTGGTGTTTTATTTTGCTAACCTTTAATTTTGGTTTTCTAAGGAATGACATGACTTGAAATCTGCCTTGAATCTACTATATTTTAGTTAATTCCCAGTGTGTGTACATATGAGTTTGTAAGCTAAATCTAGTGTTTAATGAAAGGGAAAACATGGAAACTCTCTCTCTGGGCCTGACTTGCTTCACTTGACATAATTTTTTCCAAGTTATTCCATTTCTTTACAAATGGTGCAAAATCATTCTTTATAATGGATGAGTAAAATTCATAAAAATATATTATATATTAATGTACATAATATATTAAATATAACATATAATATATAATGTAATACACATATATATTATATTATATATTATAATACATATGTGTATTACATTATATATTATATACATACATATATGTATATGTACATATATATATGTATGTATATATATGTATGTGTGTATTATATATTATATATCATATCTATCCATACACATTTCTCTTAATCCATTTGTCCACTGGGGGGCATGTAGGCAGATTCCATACCTTGGCTAATGGTGAATAGTGCTTCAACAACCATGGTTGCAATGGTGGCTTTACTGTATCCTGGTTTTAAATACAAATCCCAAGAACAGTGAGGTTTCTAGGCAAGTGTACCTTTAAAAAAATCATTTTTTTCCTTATTTCCTTTTGAAGCAATTATACCACAGTTTATAGCTTTCAAGCATGTGGTTTTCCTTGGAGGAGGAGGCTGTGTGCCATTTTCAGTGAGTTTTGGTCCTTCAAGTACTGAGGGAGTGACAGGAGGTAGAAGCAAGACAGCTTTGGCTGAACGTCCTCCACCCTGGCTCTGGCTCCTAACTTGCACTGGCATTTTCTCACTTACTCAGCAATGACTCAGTCAAAAACAACTGATTGTATCTCTGGATCTGTCCAGTTAGATCACAGAGCAATATTCTCACGGTGCCCCAGGGAGGGAAGAACCTTTGGCGACTTCTGGAATTTAGCATAGGCTCCCAGACAATGAGCTTGAAAGACCAGCATGTGCCATCTGCTCACCTGAGGATGAGCAATGGGAAACAGAGTGGCTGGTGACAAGTGATGGTACTTGTTATATCAATGAAGGGCAAACTCCATACATGGTTATAGGAGTTATGACTCAAAAGAAAGTAATCTTTTCTATGTAATCTTTCAAACATGAATTCTGGCATGGTCTAGAATCATTCTGAACACCAGAAAATCAGATACTTATCTTTCTTTGTATATATTTATCAAGTCTCTTAGATACACATATTCATGATAAAGGTGCATCATGATTTTTTTCCTGATCATTCTGCAATTGCTGTGCATTCACTTAGCTTGCAGATTCTTCTTATTTCCTCTTACCACAATGATGCAACAAAATTTTTATAATGGAGAATGTTGCATACTGGTGTTTCTGCTTTTATAGGCTAGTTTCCAGAAGGCTGAATCATTTAATACATGATGTATGTATGTGAGTGTTTTATTTGTAGATGGTGCTAGATTGTTTTTCCAAAATTCATAAGATCACAGGAATGTGTTAGATAATTTTTCCCATTTCTTCATTTACCACAGTGCTGGATATTATCACTCCTTTAACACACTGATTGATTTTATGGGAGGGATAATATCTCATTGTAGTAGCTCAATGGTAGCTCCCCAAAAGATGTTCATGATATATCTCCAGAATTTATGATTTGGTGAGGGTGTCTTTGCAGATATAACTAAGGGTCGCCATTTGAGATTCTTCTGGATTGTCTGGAGGATCCTAAATTCAATGACAAGCATAAGAGACATGGAAGAGAAAGACACACAAGGATAAGAGAAGAGAGAAGACAGATAGTGGAATGATGCACCGGCTACTGGAGAGTCAAGGAAGGACCCTCTAGAAGCCCACAGGAGAACCGTGGCCCTGTCCATATCTTGAATTTTGGACTTCCTGCTTCTAGGAGCATGAGAAAATACATTCTTAAAAATCTATTTCTAACCATAGTGGACCAAAGCAGGCACAGCCTAGTAGGTACTATAAGAATGAAGCATGTAGAAGGTAGGGGGATGTGGGCTCCGGGTTGGGATGTGGAAATCTAAATAGCTGTCAGGTAAACTGTGTGCTTTGCTTACTTCTGACTTAACAGAACATTGGGTTTTGCCCTTGTTACTATACACAATGCAATTATGTACACAGATATGTAAGCAGGTTAGTGTATTGGCATTTTCTCTTTGTGGTCAACACTCTATGTCTATAGGGGAGTGCTCCATGTAAGTCATGAAAGAAGAGAAACACTACTTTTGAGCACTGACCTGGAGGAGTGAAGAAGCCACGGTTGCCCTGGGACAGAACTATGTGACAGTATCTCAGCTATCACCGTACCAAGCCCTGCTTCCTATAACCTCACTCTTGTGGCTGTTCTTTCAGTTATTACACAAAAGCTGTATGTTCAGGGTCTCGGAAGGTGGCTCAGTGGTAGAGCGCTTGCCTTGCATGCATGAGGCCCTGGGTTCAATTCCTCAGTACCACATAAGTGAAAAAAGCTGGAAGTGTACTGTAGCTCAAGTGGTAGGGCACTAGCCTTCAGCTGAGGAGCTCAGGGACAGCACCCAGGCCCAGAGTTCAAGCCCCACAACTGACAAAAAAATAAAAAAAGCTCTATGTTCAGATTTTTTTTGTAGCAGCAATATAAAACTGGCAATATAAAAGATATATTAATACCTAATGCTCAAATACCTTCTACATTTTTGCTTATGATTATATTTCATGCAAAAGTTTAAAGACATTTTTTAAAAAAGAGAAAACATTCTTATTATTAAAGTCCATCAGGTATATGACAACTCGTTATAGCAATGCTAGGAACCGAATGCTCTTATTGTCACTAAACCTGGGTGTTTATCCGAAAGCTGCTGAGGTTGTGGATATTTTCACACAGATTTGCATTTTTGGTGAACTGACTACTCATATTTTTTCTCCAGTTTTCTTTCATTTTTTTTTTTTTGTTTTCCTGTTCTTACACAGGCTGAGGAAATGCAGACATTGACACTTTGTTTGCCACATGTTGTGAGATATCTAGCCTGTGTTTTTGTCTTTGTTTATGGTATCTTTTGTCACACTATGATTAAAAAAGTCACATGGCACAGTTCATTGATGTTCTCATTTATCCCTTAGGAGTTAATTCCCCAGAGTTTCTCAGTATTTCCCTGAGACATGGGTTATGAAGATATTCTTCTAGATATTCTTCAAAGTATTTGTAGTGGAAATAAAGACAGTCGCTAAAAGTAAATAAGTTCCTGCCTTATACAGCCAAAGGACTCTGCAGATGGAACTAGGTATAGACTTGCGGATGGGAGTTGATCTCAGATTATTATTCAAGTGGACCCAGCCCAGTTCCCTGAGTCTCCGTGAGAGAGAAAACTTTTGCTAGTGTGGTGAGAAGGAATTGTGGCTAGGAATATGGGTCAGCAAGAGTCCACACTATTTGCCTCAAAGATAGAAGGAAGATGCTGTACACGAGGGGATGTGAAGCTCTGGGAAAGGCAAGCAAAGGGCTTCTCCCTCTTCACAGAGCCCTCAGAGAAGAATGCAGTCCTTGTGACACCCTGGTAGGTAAGACCTGCATGAGACGTCTTACCTAGAGAGCTGACAGACGATTATCAGTTACATGACTTCATATCGGTTAAGATGCTAGGTTTGAGGTCATTTGTTGGGCAGCAATAGAAACTGATCCTATGTTTGCTTAATTAAAAATGTACCTTTAGCCAGGCAGGGGTGGCTCACGCTTGTAATCCTAGCTATTCAGGAGGCTGAGATCTGAGGATTAAAGTTCAAAGCCAGCCTGGTCAGGAAAGTCCACAAGACTCTTATCTCCAATAAACCACCAGCAAACTGGAAGTGGTGCTGTGGCTCAAGTAGTAGAGTGCTTGCTTTGAGCTGAAGAGCTAAGGGACAGCGCCCAGGCCCAGAGTGCAAGCCCCATGACTAACAAAATAAATAAATAAATGAACAAATAAAAATTTTAAAAACGTATCTTTCCCTTATTTGCAATAGCTAGTATATGTCTGAGACAAGCAGAAAAGGTCAGATAAGGTGATGTTAGGTGAAATGAACCCCAAGATAAGTATTCAATGTTTAATCTTTCTTGTGATTGTTTCTAACATATTTATAAGATGATTTCTTTGTTGCTTTGTATGTCCCTCCCCCACGATATAACCCCTGCTTTCATTGTATTTGATGTCGGTATAATTTGTGTAGGGGAAGGGCAAAAACAAAGTGTTTAAACAGGGATACAGGTGAACCCATTGCAACAATGAGATGTACAAGTTGTTATGTCGAAAAATGAACTTTACAACTTTGGCCGGGGTGGGGGGTGGGAGATGGGAAGGCATAGGAAGCGGAAACAAAGGAGGAGGCAACAATGCCCATGTAATTGTAACCCCTTTGTACAGTATTTTCACAATAAAAAAAACAACCCCCCAAAACAATACCTAGGGTACCAAAATAGAATACAGTGACAACAGGGGATACACCATAGCGGGAAAAACACAAAAGAAAAAATGGAGTATATTGAGAACAACAACACTTGGAATTCATTTCATGTAGTATCATCTTATATGGTCATATGTACATAGCTATTGAGCTATTTTTCTCATCTGCTAAGATTGTCCTAGATGTATACTAATTATTATAAATAAGGGAAACCAGGGGACCTATGTTTTTTGGGTCAGGCTTATTTCCCTTTGTCATTCAGTTTTGAATTTACATTAGCAAGTGAGAATAATTTAGATTGTAAGTGAACATTAATCTGTCATACAGATCAATTTGTTTAGTTCTTTGTCAATATATTGTGTTGATAACACTCATTTCAATATGTTTAAGTATTTAGTGGGACAAGTTAGTCATTTTTGTTTTTAAAAATAGCTTAAAAAGTTTTTAAAAATAGAATCTTGTCTATGATTCTCAAATTGTTATTTTTATGTGCCTCTATAGTTTGTCTTGTTACAGCGACAATTTCATTTGCACTTACAGCGACAATTTCATCTGCACTTATAACTGACTGTTCTTAAGAAACAAAGCATGCCGTGTACAATCCTAGTTGAAGACCTGTGAGCGTGAGGCTCCCTCTGCATAGAAAGAAACATGTTAATCTGAGTTGCCCACATGGCTTCTTTCCTCATGGACACTGCAGATTTAAGCTCTTCCATTCACTGCTATTTCTCCAGAGACCAGGCAAATACCTCGTATTTGCTGGTGTCCAACAAATATTTTTTGTGTGATTAACCATAATGAAGAACTATTGATTTTCCTTCATTTATTTTTTTAACCCAACCATCTTGTAATTTTTAAAAATTAAAATCCTTTGGTTTCTAAACATAATAATCTTGTCTTCAACAAACAAAGATAATATGATTCTTATTGTTTCTTATTGTTCCAATAAGCTCACTGACATAATGATAATAATAGTGGTGGGAGGAAGGACCCCTAGCTGCTGGAGATTGTAGGGATGGTCTCAGCTTGCTCCTTTTCTCCAGATTCCATGTTCTTTACCATAGAGCTTTGTAGGGACTTTAAGCCCTAAGCTCTCAGCCACATGAGAGCTTTGACCAAAGGGTTGTTGGCAGATAGGATATAAGCAGAGGCCTGAAAAGTGCCACCAACACTGGACTTGCTCTTGACTCTGCTGCTACCATGACAGCGTGTCTGGGCTAGCCTGATGGAGAAGGATAACATGGAGAGTACAATTTTCCCATTGTTCTTGTAGATACTATCAACCCACAGCCAGCCAGCCAGTGACATGTGAGCATACCCAGTCAATGAGTTAGAGCTGCTATGGACTTGCAAGCAAGTCCAGCCTCAACTCTGGTCCCTACTGACAGTGGGCTATATACTAATTTATTGTTACCTGCTATCTTTGGAAGCCGTTATGCAGCATCATCATGACAAGAATTTGGTTATCGATTTTACTTGCTTCTCTCTCTTTCTGTTTTCCCTCTCACCATCACTATTTTGCAGATACATGGTTTTGAGCTTGCCATACATTATTTGTTGCACATAGAACCTCTTTCACGTATAGATATGCAAGTGCACTAGCCTCTATTCCTTCTTAGAAAATCATTTCCATAGAAGGGCTGTGGAGGGCAAAATCGATAGATGGAGTTTGTGCTGTGTGCAGAAATGCTGGCAATAAAGGTCTGTGTATGGGATGAGGTTCAAGGGGAGTTGAGCATGTATTGATAATATCTGCACATATATTGGCTGAGATAAGTGGTAACTGACTCAAATCTAATTTAGACATGATAATTTGCAGGTTGCCTCATAATTACCAAATGAGGATAGACAGATATGAAGTGTTGGAAGCGTTCTGATGTATTTTAATAATGAGATAACGAGGTATATCAACGGTATACCACAGAAGCCAGACATTTCACAGCCATCTTCACATTTCTCTCTATATCTACTATTTAGAGTTAATTATTCACAGCTCCATACTTTAGAAGATGAAGAATCAGGAGAGTTCAGGTATTTGCACTCAGTACTATGCAGGATTCAAAATCAAGTTTGCTTCACTTAATCCTACCTTGCTTCCTTCTTCAAGGCCTCTTAGACCATTTTTCTAAACCTGAGTTCACTCCCAAGAAATTTGAGTCTATCTCTTCCCCTAGTGCACTTCAAAAAGTGTCTTTTCCAGTAGATAACATACTCCTCCAACCAACTCCCCTGTTTGTTAATTGAGAAATACCTCACAGTTAAAGCCCTTCCTTCAATGATTTTTTTTTTATTACTTAGGTCCAGAGACTGACAAATCATTACACATGCTATATAAAAAGAAACCATTTCAATATTAATAGCTCAGTCATTTGGGATTAAAGGTTTGGGTTTTGTTTTGGCTCACAGAAGGAATATTAGTTACCTGTACTTCTGGTTTTCAGGCGGCTCATAACTATAATAGATAACAGCTCCCTGTATCTAAATTTCCTGGCACCTGACAGGCCTGCGCTGGGAAGCTCAAATTTCCCTGTTTCTGACCACCCACAGGGAGGAGGCTGAACTCTGTCAACAGTGTGGTCTCTTCTATAAAGCTGCTTTCCACAGAGGGTTCTGGTTCTCACATGGAGATTCAGAACACTGCCCAAGATTACTGGGTTGTCATAAATATAGATTCTCTGAGAGTAGAAAATATACACAGAGCTGAGGAACAAGGGAGAAATTCTCCCCCTGATTCTGGTCTGGTTGGAGTCAACTAACTTGGCCTCTAGGAATGGAGGGGGTTCTGGGCCAACAAATCTCCAAGGTGGTCAGAACAGCTGGTCTCTTCTTTCTACGGCACAGCAGTTTGACAACTGGATGAAGAAATGACCAGTCTGGCTGTTATATTTATTCCCTCAGCTTCCTTGCTCAAAGTTCTTAAGCTGGCTGTTTGAATCTTGGACTCTGTTTGCTAGGCAAACCCTCTACCAGATGAACGAATATTCTCAGCCCATTTAATTTGTATTGCAAATAAGGTATCATAACTTTGCCCTGGGCTGGCCTTGAACCTTGATTCTCCTATTTCTGTCTCTCAAGTAGACAGAATTTCAGGCTAGTGACTCCATATCTTGTTTGATCATACTTTATAACCTTATAACCACATACATCTTACAGAGTGGGTGTGAGAATTTGATGTAACTTTTAAAGAAAACGAAAATCTATCTGCAGGCAAAAATAAATTTCCTTTTTTACTTTCTCACAATTGACAAAGTCAAGTATGAACAAATTAGCATATCATTCATGTTCTTTAAAAAGTCACATCTTTAGCACAACTTAGTATTATAGATTCTTCTTTTCCTTTGAGTTAAAGAAAGAAGTCTCCAATGAGAGTTCTTGATTGTTTTTGCAAACACTTCCAAAGTAAATGGTAACATATTAGTATTGCTTTATTACTTGGCAGCAGAATAAACAAGTATACACTCATTAATGTTGGCCAGCAAATTTAAATATTCCATAGAGGGCTGGGAAGGTGGCTCAGTGGTAGAGTGCTTGCCTTGCATGCATGAGGCCCTAGGTTCGATTCCTCAGCACCACATAAGCAGAAAAAGCCAGAAGTGGGGCTGAGGCTCAAGTGGTAGAGCGCTGGTCTACAGCTGAAGAGCTGGGGGACAGCGCCTAGGCCCAGAGTTCAGGCCCCACAATTGGCATTAAAATATTCCATAGAGTCATATATATGCTGAATACTCTTTCAGGCCATGGATTATTTCTATGTTTACTGAAAATAAATAACAGGAGGTTGTTTAAAGCTAAAAGTTTGGAACATAAAGGAATACGTGCTCCTGAGATTAAAAACAATTAAAACATCAAAAGATAATTAAAAAAAGAGAACTAATGCAACTATCTAGAATTATCAACTTATTCCCTTTAGTATATGCAATAGTCGAAACTGCATTGTAAATGTCTATTTCTGTCTTTTCCCACCTAATGTTAAATTTAACCATTTCCCCACACTATAATCTCTTCATAAACAACAATTCAAATGATTTTAAATAACTCATCATATGTAGTTAATATTATCTGAAAGATAGTGTTATACTGAAGATAACATTATACTGAAATATATTTGGCCGATTCCCAAATACAAGTAATGCCAAAGATAACATTTCTAGATGTCACAAAATTTACTTAGAATCCTAAATTATTTCTTTAGGAAAAATCTTGAGAAATATTCCAGAAGATCCCACAATAGTTGCTTAAAATAATATGAACATTTAGTAAGCTCCTTACAAATTGTGGACCTCAACCATTTAAAATATTTTAATTTAAATTTGTATTGTTATTATAAAGCTGATGTACAGAGTGATTACATTTATATGTCAGGTAATGAGTACATTTCTTCTTCTTTTTTTTTTTTTTTGTTGGTGTGGGGCTTGAACTCTGGGCCTGGGTGCTGTCCCTCAGCTCTTCAGCTCAAGGCTAGGGTTCTACCACTTGAGTCACAGTGCCAGTTATGGTTTTCTGAGTGGTTTATTAGAGATAAAGAGTCTCACAGACTTTCCTGCACAGGCTGGCTTTGAACTGCCATCCTCTGATCTCAGCCTCCTGAGTAGCTATGACTACAGGCATGAGCCACTGGTGCCCGGCATTAGTACGTTTCTTTTTGGGAGATATCACCCCCTCCCTCCCTTTCTCTCAGTTTTTCCCTGCTATCCCCATCCACAAGTTGTATATAGAGTTGATTTTCAACATAGCATCTAGTAAGTGCTTGACTGTTCATTCTTAGTCCCTCCATTTCTGTGTCTACCTTACCCTCCCCAAAGACAGATAAATGAACAAGCATGACAAAAAAAAGAAAGCAAAAACAACAAAGAAAAAAACTTTTTGTTTCCATTTCTTGGAGTTCATTTCCAAAAATACTATTTTCCATGATCAGAGGCACATAGGCAATGTGCCTTTGTGTTCTTCCCTGGGAGTATCCTCCTTTAGTCTTACTGTGTGTGAGTGTGTCTACAGTTCTGTATAATTCATCATGTCCTGGGGTAGTTTAGATCTAGCTCACATAGGAGAGAAAACATGTGTCATTTCTTTCGGTGAGCTTGGCTTATTTCACCTAACATTATTCTAGGTCCATCCATTTCCCTGCAAATAACATAATATTCTTTCTAATGGCTGTGTATAATTGTATTGTGTATAGATACCACATGTTTTGTATCCACTCATCTATTGTAGGGCATCTGGGCTGTTTCCATAACTTGGCTATTGTGAATAGTGCAGCAATAAACATGGATATGCAAGTGTCTTTTTTTTTTTTTTTGGTCGGTCATGGGGCTTGCACTCTGGGCTTGTCCCTCACCTCTTCAGCTCAAGGCGAGCGCTCTACCACTTGAGCCACAGCACCACTTCCGATTTTCTAGTGGTTAATTGGAGATAAGAGTCTCACAGACTTTTTTTCCCAGGCTGGCTTTGAACTACCACCCTCAGATCTCAGCCTCCTGAGTAGCTAGGATTGTAGGCGTGAGCCACCAGTGCCTGGCTGTGCAAAAGTCTTTACAATATCCTGGTTGTGATGTTGGGTAGTTGCCCAGGAGTGGTATGGCTGGGTTTCAGGGAAGATCTATGTTTAATTTTTGAGGAACCTCCAGACTGCTGTCCAGAATGGTTGTACTAGTTTACATTCCCACCATCATTGCAATAGGATTCTTTTAACCCCTCACCCCCACCAATATTTGTTGTTCGAATTCACAATGCTCAACCATTCGTTTTAACAAATCCTTCAAGTATTTCCTTTTGTTTTTTCCTTACTCAGTTTTTTAAAAACTGAATTCCAGTTGCCTTAAGCTAAATAAGACCTCGTGCCAATAGCCTGAGCTTCCACTATCCACTGTCATGAAAGCTGGGATATATATTGGCAGCCTCTGACATGGCCTTTGAGATCTGCCTGGCTGGTGAAGGATGAGAGGCTGAGTTTTGAAGAAGGTGCAGGCTGCAAGGCGGCAGAAAGTTAGGGGAAAGGATATTAGGTAAGACTACTAAAGATCCTGGCTAGGGAGTGAGCTAGCCAAGAGAAAGTGCTGCTGGCTTTGGGATTTGGAGTTCTATGAAGAATGTGTGGGGTTTGGGTGTCATAGAGGGTGGAAGTCTCTGAAGAGCGAGGGTGTGGATATAGAACATCTCTCTCTAACAAAATCTAGGTTTGAGTGTGTAGCTACAGAGGTAGAAACTATTCTAGCATGAACAAAACTTTTGTTATAAAGCCAAAGAGAGACAAATAACTTTGAGGCACATGGGACAGACTTTTGAAAAGAGAAATGATTGGTTTTTAAAACAATAAATTATGAATTCTGGTCTTCTGCATATACTAAGAACCATATACTTACATATTATAATTCTGGATCAACTCTTGGAAGGCATCATAGTGCTTCTGCTCATGGTAAAAGCTCAATAGAGTTGCTGAATTGTTTTCTATAGTGTTTGAAGTAGGGGTTGTCTATATTTTTTCAATGAAACTTTTTGGTATTTATGGAGCAGGTGTATGCTTTGCTTGTGCCTTTGTGACTCCATCTACCTAAGGTTCTAGAATCTCTTTTTCTTAAAGGGGAAATGACCTATTTTCTATGTCACTTAGCACACTCCAGCTACTCAAGTAGAACCTCTTCATTTGCTTGTCTTCCTGTCAGCAAAGCTCTTCCTGACTCTCTTGCCCTTGCTTTTTTGACAAGGTCTCCTCTTCTCATCCACAGATACTCTCCCCACTACCTGGGGTCTATTATGGCCCAGTCCTTCATCTGTAGCATACATTATTCATTCATTAGGTCATTTAAAAACATTTAGTACTTTTCAAACTTTTAAATCTCACCATGAGGAATTATTTACATGAATTGTTTTCCTCTCTCATACAACCAAAAAAACAATTTGCTGAAATAACAGATTTAAGATGTTTGGTAGTGAAATCTGGTTTCTTTATTCTACTTTAGTAGGAACAATCACAAAGAGACATAAAAACTGCTGGTGACTCACTAAATTGATCTTATAACTCACAGAATATTACATAAAAATTGAAATACTGGGTTGTTTTCTGTCTCTCTAGTTACCTGCCCTTGGCCTACATAAAAAAATCCATATGATTAGGGATTATATATTTGTCCTGTTTACTATCATACAATTGACAAAAATCAATATTTGGCAAAGAATGAATAAATTCCTGAATAAAATCTTACTAAATTTTTCTTCCTTATTTTAGCATGTCCATGATTTTAAGTAAAAATAATTATTGAAGAGGACTATGATTTTCCTTTCCGATGAAGTGATTATTTTTTGTAATTCAATTTAACATTTGGGTGCCCAAAAGCAATTGCTGAAGAAGATGCTGACATTAGCAAGGTACAATAGAAAATAGAATAGAACTTTTAACTCAACTTGATTTGTAGGGTGTATTATAAAACTTCCGCTAAATAAATCAGTAAATGCCACTTTCCTGTTCAGTCTTGTTTTGGGTAGAAAAAAAACAAAACAAGGGGATGAGAAGCTAGACCAAGACATGGAAGATTTCCTTGCAAGAACATTGGGCTTTTGAGTACAGGGCCGTGAGGTGGGCTTGCTTATCTGACCATCACATTGGAGAGTATGTAAAATGTCTCTATTCTACTTGCAAAACATTCTCCTTCATGTTAATTTAAAAGTGATACTCAGTGCCTTGTTAGCTCAATAGGCAAAACATTAGTCTCATCATATCAGATACTCAATTTTGTTATTATTGTTTGGTCTGAAGAAATAAAGAATTCCATTCACTATAACAGAATTTTCAAGGGATTTAAAAATAGTGGCCCATTCTGAATAATTTTCTGTGAGAGGAACCTGGCAAGTGTCTTTGCTTTTCTAAACTAAGATGATGTAACATCTTAGTTACATCAGCACTTAGGAGGCTGAGGCAGGAGAATTATAAGTTCCAAGCTAGCCTGGGCTATGGAGTAAGTTCAAGGTCAGACTGAACATTTAGGAGCCTCTGTTTCAGAAAACTAGAGGCGTAGCTCACTGCTCTAGCAATTGTCTATTGTGCACATGTCTGTGGGTTCCATCCCCAGCCTGCAAAACTTAAACAAAAACCCAATGCATTTTCATTTCCTTTTGTTGAAGGGAAGAACAAAGTAAGAGAGAGTTCCTTATTCATTCTTTATATAAATATTGTTCATGAGGCTTTAAGGATTATTACTCTGCTCTGAAGCCTTCTCAAGCTAGTTTGCCTTAGAATTCATTGGAGTGCTTCTTAAAAGAGATTTCTGGGACCTACCTCTACAAGTTCTCTCTCAACAGATTTGGTGGGGGGATTATAGAATTTGCTGTCCTAATGAGGTTTCTGGCAATTCTGATGCTCTTGGTCCAAGCACCATGGTTCGAGAACCACTGCTCTAAAGCAACCATTCTCAGCTTGGCAATTCTGTTCTCTAATGGTCGTTGGACAATGTCTGGAGACAAATTTTGTCTCTATGGCATTTAGTGTGTGCAGGCCAATGGTGTGGCTGTGTATATAACTATGAAACACAGATCTCCCCTTCCCCAACAGGTTTTTCTGCCCCAAAATGTCAATGGAGTTCCAGCTCTATCTAACCTCTCTTTCTCATGGAAACACACTATTTAACAAGAGCTTAAATAACAAGTAAAACAAGAGCTACTCATTTGAGAAGCCTACAACTAAAATGGGATGATGTCACAGACATTAAATTAATTGGGTGGTGTCTCAAGCAGCTATCTACTGTCATCTTTCTCTGTGTCTCTGTCTCTCCCACACTCACATGTCCATTAAGCTTATAAAACACCACACAGCCCAGACATTTACTCATCCGAAATGTAAATGAAAGCCTATGTATGGTTGATGAGGGGTGTGAAGCCATTTGGGACTGGGAAACAACTTTATTCATTCCCTGCGGGACTGGCAACAACACCTTGTCCAAAGCAGATAGGATTCTGGAAATTGTAAATACCAGGTGCCACAGAATAATGGAGTTGGGAGGACAGGGCCATTTCCTAGGACTCATTATTTCTTCTTGGTATCATTTATTAATGGCAGAAGATTTTGCTTGGTATCTGGGGCAGAGTTTAAACACACTTAGGAGGAATTTAATTATTCTTTTTAGATGCCTTCTTTGTCTTCTTCTCCATCTATTTTCAGAATTTGCAGAGACTATGCCAGAAAGAAACTTATTTCACTATCAGGTGTGACTTTTTCTCCTCTTTCCCTATGCTTGTTTTTCCTTCTAAGATCCAGTCTTAGTCAGTGGTCCCCCAGAAGAGTTACTGATGATAGAAACTTAGGAGTCATTCTTATTTCTCTTTTTTACCCCTCATCCCAATCATTGAGTCCATCTTTACATCTTGGGGTTCTCCTTCTTACATCCCTTTTCTAGATTCCTCATTCTTTCAACTTCAACCTTGGTTTATAACAACATTCTATCTCCTGGCAATTATAGAAGTCTTTCAGATGGTCTACCAACCTATAGAGTTAGCCCCTATTCACTCTGCATCCAGAGTAAGTGCTTTAAAACACACATTTGATCATGCAATCTCACTGCCCATTTCCTACTAATACACTTAAAGACTTTATGATGGTTTAAGAGGTACACTAGTCATAATTTGTTCCATTTCTCTCCATTACTCTCATTTTTTCATTATATTGTGACTAGTCTGAACTTTTGTGGGTAGTGTGCTGGCACTCTCTTAGTACAACTAACTTTCAATGTCTGTGGGATGTGTACTCATAGATTCAACCAATCATAGATAGAATATAGTAAAAAATCACATTCCTATGGAACATGTACAGACTTTTACTTCTTATCATTATTCCCTAAAAATACATATAACAACTATGTACATAACATTTTATATTCTATCAAAGGTTATAAATAACCTAGAGATGCTTCGAAGAATGGGAGATCTGTATAGTTTAGATGCACCTATACCATTATTTTATACAAGGGACATGACATTTGGAGCCACTCCCCAGGGAAGAAGAAGGATGGTGTCTCAGTTTTTGGATTCGACAGCTGGGTGAAGAACGCTGCTGTTTGTTGAGATGGGAAGACATTGAGCCCCACTATTGTTCTCACTTCTGCAATGAAAGCTGCCATCCATGACAACTTCCAACTTTCTCTTTTCCTCTCCACAACTTGAGAAATCATTATCCACACCACTAAATACCCCAACCTAGCTTATGTTCCTTGAAGGTGAGAGTCCCTTGCCTGTCTTCCAATCCAGAAATACCTGAGTCAGAGCCTCCATACAATTTACCAACAGCAAGCATTCTGAAAGCTGCTAAGAATATCTTGCCACCCACTGAATGTTCACATCCTCCAGATCTTATCCCAATTGGACATTTAAAAAAATCCATTACCTTTGAAAACTATGTTCCTCTCTAGAAAAAGTCAGGCATTTAACTTCTATTTTATACTCTGTTATTATTTAACATTATTCCTTTTCACTTTATATATGCTTACTTTTCTTTCCCATTAGGAAGTATTGCTGTAAAATGCAACCTCATTTCCTCTTTGATTAACTAGGAATTAAGGACAGTTTTCTTCTCATGAAAAAGCACTGCATTGTTTCAAGTGCATTTCTTTTTCTAGAATGTTCATTCACATTTTAGTTAGAAGGCTTTTTTTTAAAAAATGATACCATAATATCACCTTTCACTTGATTTTGCAAGGTTTTTTTTTTTTTGAAAGACACAAATCCGGTGCAGATTAGGAGTCAGACTTATATTGTAACTTCCCACACAAAGCTAGAATGCTGTCTATAATTCTTAGCAGTAAAAAGGAACATAATTATGAAGAATTTATGCAGAGGCAGAAATTATGCCTTTTCTGTTCTTTCTTTCTACTCACGACCTTTGAGAAGTACTCAGGAAAGTTTATTTTTGTTCTGACTACTCGAGTACTGAGATATATATTTTATCCACAGTTTGTCATTTATACCTCTCACATGTGACAGATTTTACCTCTCCTTCGCAGCACACACAGTGAAGGCATATTTAGCAGGATGAAATAATTTGTTGGAGGGCATAGAGTAGAAATAGTACCATCTTCATTCAAAGTCAGATCTTCCTGAACAACAAAGCCCCCGGGATTTCCTGTACACAACAGTCCATTCAGATTCTAGTGTGGGGGAGGGGAATCAATCACCTTCAGACAGTCCATCTCCATTGTAGCACTTGCCAAACTATTTGCGAAGTCCATGGATTTCACAGGGTTCCGTGAAACTTTGGCTACGATATGCCAAGTTCACATTTATTTATTTTCTGCACAGTAGGTCTGTCTTTTTTGTTTTCTTGGAACTAGATAGTCAAAGAAGTCTCCCCCCCCCCACTCCTTCCCAAAGCATTAAACTCTTTTTCCTGGGAATCCAGGACAAGCCAGGGTTTCCTGTACCTGAAGGGGTGGGGGTGGGGGTCACTTCTGCAAGCCTTTCCTTCTGAAGGGGTCCACTTCCACATACTTCCTTCTTTCTTGGTAACAAGGAACACATTCTAAGGCCTCAGCCTCTAGGGACCCATCCTTTGGTATATATTTAGTTTTTTTCCCCCCCTAAATCAACAGGAAACTAGAATAGCACTCCAAGTATGGTACTAGGAACAACTGCAATTTTCTCTTCAATTATTCATCTAGTGTTTGATTTCAAAATAGGAAGATAAACTTCTTCCCTGGTGACACACTTCCTTAAAAACCTTAAAGTTTGTATTGATCAAGATGCACTGTACTTATGAATATGTTGAATCTAAACCCTTTGTACCCCTACTTAAAAGATACCAAAAATATAATTTAAAAAATTCACATTTAGGAAACACGGAATTCTAATCTACATCGTCTGATTGTCTTTCTTCCCCTTAATCTGCAAGAAAACAGGCTGGATCTTCAGGATGTGGATTTCAGCCTTTCGCTTTCTAACTTCAAGACACATGGGAAAAAATAGATATGTTTGTGGAATTTTGCCCTTAGCAAGGACATATCAGAATTTCAAGAAGAGCTGGCCATTGGAAGCCCATAACTGGACTATGGCCAGACTTTGACTTAAACATTAACTCTAACAAGATGGAGAGTATTCTAAAGTGGCGTGACACTCACCTGTCCTCTGGGCTCTGAAGAGCTGCAGACATCACCACACCTTCTGCCTGAACTTCTACTCCAAGTCCAGAATGAAGATTTTTTTCTAAACAAATAAACTGCAAGAACCCAAAGCCACGTCCTGAATGTAAGTGGCTGCGCTATCCCAATTACACACTCTTGAGATGCATTTAAGGTGCCCGTGCTGACCGCTGCTGGGCTGGCATCATGACCGTGTGGGTTCTGCTACACAATGCTCCTCCCAGACAAACTGTTCTTAACTCCAGGCTGCTCTCTCTGGCTGGAGATTCCTCACCATGCCCCCTGGCTTGCTGTGGGAAGCTGGTGTTGCAGCAGAGACAGGATGGTGAGCAAAGCGTGTGGTAACCTAAACCCCTGTGAAATGAGACTCCGGGAGCATCAGGAGGCTCCCAGACAGCTAACACCTGATACGCTACCCTAGCCACGTGCACAGGCAGTGCCACCATTCCAATGTTTCCTCCCCTGCCAGTCCTACAGCATGTCCACCCAGCCTGGTAATAACAATAATTGCAGAGAGCAATAGTTTTCTCTGCTAATTATGCTGCTTATAACTAGCAAAGAGTAAAATGATAATTTACCTTGAAATAAAGCTTCGTGACTCCCTGAACATGGAAAGTATCTTTGGGTTTGAAGCCACCAAGACTTCAGATTGATCATTGTCAGAATGAATTTCAGGTGTCTTTTTTTTTTTTTTTAAAGCAGCTTTCTGAAAATGTCCCTTGTTTACTGCTAGGGTACCCAGCAATGAATTTAATTTGCTTTATTGCCCTGCTCAGGGAACATGTTTCTGCTGGTGTGTAAGGTCTAGAAGCTGTCTACATGCCAAGGCAATGGCCCCAAATGAAGTCGTACATAAACCTGACAAATTATCTTCATATAGAAGTAATCTCTGCTATTGCAGAGCCATGAAAATAACTGCTAGTGAATTACCAGCACTCACTGTAGCTGGCTGCGCTGACTTTCAAAAGCCTGAATCACATAGCTGTTGAGCTGGTAATATTTTGCTGTTAACATTTTTAAAGGTACTGGCATACTTTATTTTCTCCTTTCCCACCCCTTTTCTTCTTTTCCTTCCTTTTCTTCTTCTTCTTTGGGTAGAGATTGTACCTTTCTCTTCGTTTGCTCCTTACTCATTCCTCCTGTCTCCTTGTCCCCTCCCATAAGGTATAGTTGAGATTCTATATTTTACTATCAATTTACCTGAAACTTGTAGATTCCATACAGCCCACATCCTCTTTTGGATAACTGAAGTGTTCCTTAGTTAGATCTTTCAGAAGGTGTTTATCACCTCAGTCTCCTACTTTGCCAGTTCTTAATGGCTTCAGTGGGTACAAAGTGTTCTCCCAGGAGCCCTTTAATCCTAGCTACTTGGAAGATGGATATTAGGATGATCAAGGTTCCAGGCAAGTCTAGCCCTCCTCCCCCCAATTGTTTATGAAATCCTAATTCAATTTAAAAAAAAAGCTGGGCACAGTGTCTTAAGCCTTTTATTTCAGGTATGGCAGAAAGTATAAATAGAAGGATTGCTGTTAAGGTATTTGTTTAGGCAGAAAGTAAGATTCTACCTGAAAAATAACCAAAGGGGAAAAAAAGCTGAAGGAATGGCTCAAATGGTTGAGCAGCTGCCTGGCAAGTATAAAGTCCTAAATGCAAGAAAAGAGAAGTAAAGGACCTCTCTTGTACATCTACAATAGCTGCCTTGCACTGTTCTGCCACCCGATTCATTCAGGGTATATCTGGAATCCAGGGTGCCTGGAAATATATCTTGATGCTAAGGACACTGACACCTCCCAAACACACTCCACCCTGTCACAGAGCAGAACTGCTGCAGCTACTTGTTCCTTTCCATGAATGCCTTACAGGCCCATGTTCTTCCCTTACTTCCTCAGGCAAAATAACTAGAGCTACTTTCCTGCTGTAGTTAATAGTGCATTGTAAATATTTCTCCCTATCAGTCCCCCCAAGTAGGTTAAGAGTTCTTGGGACAAAGATGTTGCTGACCTGCTACCAGGCAGTTGCTCAATAAGTGTGTGCTGAATGAACTTTGTTTCTTTGAGTTTCTCCTAAATACCTTAAGCATAGTCTGATGCTTAGGAATATGGTTATGTGGGGTCAAATCCTGTCTCCTTCCAGGACTTGAACAAGTTAAATAGTTTCTAGGTGCCAGCATTTCCCTATTTGGAAAAAGAGAACAGTAAAACATTACTGAATTGTAAGGTGTTTGGGAGGGTTAAATGAAGTTAGAGTATAGCCTAGAAAATAGATGTTCATGTTATATGAATGTTTGTTGAATAAAATAGAAGTGATTCTAGCACCACATGGTGGTTTCCATTATTACGTGAGTAAGAAGGTTCTAGACGCTATTAGAAATGGCTTCATTGAGGTTAGTAGCTTATTAGGAAGAGCATTCCTCCAATCAAAGGTGTAGATGCTAGGTCTAGCTGTGGTTGTTCACATGTGTAATCTCAGCAAGCTATTTGGGAAAGATCAAGGTTTAAGGCCAATCCAGGCAAAAAACTAGTGCGACTAGATGGCAACAATCTAGGCATAAGGATATACACCTATAATCTCAGCTATGTGACGGAGAGGTAGGAGGACTGTGGTCCAAAGTGGCCTTAGACAAAAAGTGTAAGGCACTATCTGAAAATAACCAAAGCAAACAGGCAAATGGTAGACTGCTTGCCTGACTGGCAAATGCAAGATTCTGACTTCAAACCCGGGACTGCCCCACTACCACACACTCAAATGCACAGATATTAACACCACACACACAAATGCATAGATATTAACACCAAGAATAAAACTTGAAGGTCTAGTATCATGACAGACACCTGTTACCCTTAGCAATTGGGATGTGGAGGCAAGAGAATTGGAGTCCAGCCTGGAATTTATAGTAAATATAGTAAATTATAGGAAAATTATAGTAAAAATAGGAGCTGCGATCCAGTGTTTCTCCAATACATAATCATAATAAAAATCCATTCCAAAGGAGAGCTAGCATGGGCCTATACCACTCAGGACTTTTGCACAGGCTTAATTGTTAGGTCTAAGATGCATATAACAAAGAAACCTGGTTAGAAAACTATAATTCTTAGGTTATTTTATATATGAAAGCACATATTGGTTCCAAACTGTTTAAAACCAAAGGTGTCCAATGTCCAGAAAAGGAGTTCAAAGAAGTTTTCATGCAATTTAATAATAATAATGATAATAATAATAAAAGAATAAAAGACTTAGGAGTCAGAGAGGGCATTCGGGACTTTCTTTGTGTGCAGGTAAATCAAAAAGGCCATTCGCAGGGCTGAAATTTTGAAAAATGTATTTTAATTTCACCTAAATGTGCCCTTCATGATTAGCCCTTTGTGAGTATATATTCTGGTGTATTGTGTGTGAGTGTGTGTGTGTGTGTGTGTGTGTGTGTGTGTGTGTATGTGCCAGCAGGGCCTAGGCACTGTCCCTGAGCTCTCTTACTCAAGGCTAGCACTCTACCACTTGAGCCACAGTTCTAGTTCCTTCTGGTGATTTTGCTGGTTAACTGGTACTAAGGACTTTTCTGCCTGGCCGGCTTCAAACCTCAGTTCTCAGATCTCAGACTCTTGAATAGCTGGAATTACAGGTGTGAGTTACCAGGGCCCAGTGAACATCCTATTGCAAGTGTCCTCCTCCAGGCCTTCAAGCTACAGCTGCTCCAACAGTCCTGCCCTAAGACAGAGACCTACTCTGTATCCAATGTCTCTCAGGATTCCCTCCCTCTTCTGACTGTAACTCTAGTTCTCTAACACTGCTCTCTTCAAAGTCTCTGGAATATATCTGCTTCTCAAAGCACTCATCTTGCATGACAATGGCATGCTGTCTTTTCATTTCTCTTATCAGAATGTGAGTCTAGATCTCTGTTGCTTTTTCAATACCATACATATTACCTGGAGCATAGTGGATATGACTGAGTGAGCAGACTGCCCTAGGTCTGTAGGGGCAAATTCCCTGTGAAGTTCCTCAGACAGCAAGGCTGTCTCCCTCGTGCATAGCATGGGATCCTGTGTACTTGGGGGTGTGTGTGGCTGAGGAATGTTCCCATCTGACAAAGCTAGAGCCATTGTACAATCAGGCATCACGGCTCCCAGGAAGGAGAAATAGTTAGGATTCCTTAAAAGGGTTAGTTAACTTCATAGTCTGAGCCAAGAATTTAAAAGGATTAAAAAAAATAGCTTCAACTATGTCTCTTTTCTTTTAGAGGAAAATATACTTGGTATCCACAGTGGGCTACTACCATTTATCCTTTAGGATGACTAAATGTAAAAAGGCTGGCACTCACTACCAAGCGTTGGAGTGGCCAGAGTGACTAAATAATTCTCATACATTGAAGTTGTAAGTTTGTGCAACTACTTCTGGAACACTGAAAGTTTCTAATATAGTTGATATAGATCTACCTTATAACCTGTCAAATCTATTCTTAGATATATAGTCAAGAGAAATACATATGACCCCTAATAGCAATGAGATTCCAGTTTCCTATTTTTCAACAGGACAATCAAAACCAACTTGTGGTGCACCTATATCATCAATACTACACAGCAATGGAGAAGAATGCACTGCCAATCTTTGTGAGAACAGGTATGAGTCTCCTGGTTATACTGAGCAAAAAAAATCAAGCTCCAAAAAGCATGTATGATTTCATATCATGTGGAAGAAGTTTAAGAACAAGCAAAAGAATCAAAGCAACAACAACACAAACCAAACCCAACCCATCTCTTAATCAATAGTGCTGAAGTCAGAAGACTAGTAAAGGGGAAGGAAAGGCATGAGGAAACTTTGGGGATGCTAGAGATATTCAATATCTTCTTCTGAGTACAATTACATGGAGAACCATAAAGCCTTATGACGTTTTTTTTTCTTGCTTTGAGACAGGTTCATGCTATATAGCACAGGTTGGCCTCAAACACATCCCTCTGCCTTAGTCTCCTGAGTGCTGGGATTGCAGGCATGTACTACCCTAGGCCCTTAAGCTTTGTACATTGCAGGATATGCATGTTCTATCTCCCTAACTTTTTTAATAACACAGAGACTGTAGGAGTCTAGATGAGCAGAAGGGTCAAAAACATCCATTATTCACATGCTCCTCACATGCTGGGGAGAGGGAGTCCTATACATCATCTCTGGGTCAGAGAAAAGCACCCATGTCATGGCTGTACCCATGTAGGTATGGGGCAGAGAATTGTGGCAAACTCATGTTCTCATAACTAAGGGCAAGGATGGCACCTGCCTGGGCGGCCACACCTGTAGCATAACTCTCTTTTTGTTACTGGTGAACATCTCAGCTGGGCTGTTATGTTATTTTAGCAACAGAGAGAGAGAGAGAGAGAGAGCACTTTTCTCAGTCACTTACCTTGAATCAAGTTATCTCCTTGGGGGGGATGCTCTTTGGAAGTCATGTCATAAAAGAATAAAGTTAGAACTCTCTGAAGACTGTAATCTCTCTAAAGTCAAGAGAGGGGCAATAAAGTCTTTCTGAAAAGCTTCACAGAAATGTAAGAGAAGTCAGAGCTGATCAAAAACCTCAGCCTTTGTAGCTTCACAGTGCCTAACACATCTGTTTAACCTATAAGGGAAAGGTACTTTAGAAAAGGCAGTCTAAGTGTCACCAGACATGGCTTTTGCCATGAACCAGGCTGGCCCTGACCGTACCACACCCAGGGTGACTTTTTCAGTGTTTTCAACTGGATGAGACTGCATTTGGGGAAGGCTAGATTTGTGCAGGCCTGTCCCTTTGACAGAATGTCCTGAAGCTCAGCAGTGCCCAGCCCTCCCATTGTTGTCAGCCAAACAGTGTGCACAGACACATTCCTGAGTTTAAAGAACCCCTGCTGGTGTGCTGGTGCACTCTACCCAGTATTAGAATTTAGAATTGGTAATCTCATGGGTGTTTATAGTATTAAATATCAAGTAAATGTCAGCATTAAATAAAATAGCATTGGTAAGTCAGCATTTTTTTTTCCAGTCCTAAGGCTTGAACCAAGGGTCTGGGCATTGTTCCTGAGCTTCTTTTGTTCCAGGCTAGTGCTCTATTACTTGAGCTACAGTGCCACTTCTGGCTTTTTCTGCTTATGTGGTACTGAGGAATGGAACCCAGGGCTTTAGGTGAGAGGCAAGCGCTCTACCACTAAGCCACATTCCCAGCCCAAGTCAGCATTCTTTAAAGAGTGATCGCACCTCTTAGGAACTGAGTCACTCATTACCTGTCTAGCCTTTGCTGAGTTAGAGTTTGCACTCTTGGACTTGAAGTCTATGCGACAGGTGGATCAAGTGACTAGCTATTTGTTTTCTTCTTCCTTGTTTCATTAGGTCTTGCTAAGTGAATTGTGAAAGCAGGAAGCTGGTGAACAGATGAGAGCAAGAATCATCTCCAAAGTCTGGGATGGCTCATCTAAGCCTCTACATCAGCACTCAGCTCTCTGGCACTATCATCTGGCACATGGAGCTAGGGAAGAACAATCACTTTACAAAGAAAAGAAACCACCTACGTTCTCCAAACCGTGCCATAGGAAATGACTCTATGTCCAGTTTTATGCCTTCCATACCCACCTCACCGTACACGCTTAAGAACCGGTTGTGTTACTCTAATGACCTAATAGCAGCTCTGTGGTAACTCTGTTTCATTCCTACACCCTTTCAGAGGAAGCCTCAAGCGGCCCCTTCCTCTGGTTCTCAAAGTCCTAGGCATTCGAAGGTGAATTTAGGAGGAAGGTTTCTGGGTGAATAATGTCAAAAATGAACATCTTTTGTTTTTGGTAGACATTTATTTTTTATTTACAGAATTAATATAAAATTCCTTTTTATACTTTATTATGTCAACCAAATAGTCAAATTGAGACCAGTGACAGAATTGTGACAATGTGGGCTGATTTTAGTCCTAAATGGGTTCTAGAACTTTGTAAATCTCCGGAAAATGGGCCATAGGTTGTTTTTTTAAAATCTGATTCTACTAAAAGAACCTGTCTCCAAAATTATTCTAGAAAAATTATTCTGGAGCTATTATCTATGCTGTTTAATAACAGTAACTGTAGCCCACCATATGGTTAACCAACACTTGATGTCAGGCTAGCTCCAAAGGAGATATGCAGTATGTATATACATCTCTAAGTCTTGGCATAGAAAAGAGAAGGTAAAAAAAAACCTATTTATATACTGGTTACTTCTAATGGCCTTTTGGATACTGAGTTATATAAAATGTAATTTAAAAATAAACTCTACTTGTTATTTTGAAATGTGCTTAACTAAAATCTTGAATATTGCATATGTGATTTGAATTTATAGCTTATATATACTGGAACAGTACTGTATCGGAGCATATGGCCAGGGAAAAGAAAATAATGTTAAAAGTGCATGAGAAACTATGATTGTGAGTGTATTTTTAAAGCATTCTTATTAAGAAACTAGAGAATAATTTGGAGACGAAAAGCAACTTTTATAAAATACCCATTTGTAGGGAAACAACGATATAGGTATAGATTTCACTTTGTTCTCTTAATCACTTAGCCAGGAAATTAAGCCAGTAGGAGAAGCTTAAACCCTTTTATCTTTTCAAGTCAAAAGTATGTTTCCATGGGTTCAAATAGAGGTAGAAAAACAGTAATTTTTAATAAGTTCCTGGGAAAAGTGGTAAGAGGATAGTATCACTTTTTTTCCCCCTCTGAATCTAATCTACATCCACCAAATAAGAGTTTATTGTATTTGCCCTGGGCAAGGCCCAGCTCCCTCTACTGTTTTATGACCTTCTGGATGTAATTAAAGGGATAAAGTCTTTCAGGGACCTCCTGAAGCTCAAGGGTCCATCTTCAGACTTTGGGTCTGTAGGTGAGGGGCATTACAACCTCTTTTCAGCGTTTCCTTTTGAGTTGAAAGCTGCTTGCTTCAGGGGACAGTGGCAAAGGAACATTACTGGGAACAGTTTTCCTTTTCCGTTGTTATTATCAAGTGTCTGACTCACCTAGAACATTCTTGTTATAGGAGTTGGTGTCTCTTGTGGCTGAACAATAATGTGAGTAGAGCCCTATGCTTATTTTTTATTACATTCCCTTGTCTAATCTTTTACAGACGAGATCAAAGCCGTTAGCTCCATCTTCCCTCCCCAACATACTGCCACACTCCACAACAGAAACAGTCTGGATGCTACTCCATGGGTCACCCTCAGGTTGGTTAAGACAGAGAACTTAGGAGTAAATTTAGCCAGGAGTGAAAAAAAAAGTTGTTTTTTTTTTTTTTTTTTTGTATGGGCATTACATTCTTGCCCACTTCTCTCCCACTTGCCTCACTCCTTACTCTCCTGGCTGGAAAGTAGGCTTAATAGTGTCCAGAGTTTCCATAAAATTCTGTTGCTCAGATGAGTTAACGTTGTGGTTTTCTCAATGAATTGACCTGTGCTCACAAATATCAGATAACTACAGTTCTGAAGCACATTTTTTGAGGATCCTCTTCTTTCTTTGCTCCTGGAAGTGACACTTCTATGCTTTAAGATGGCAGCTATTTCCCAAGCCAAGCAAGTTAGGAGCTGTGCTAAAGGCTCTGTTCTAGACTTGAAGATTCTCAGGGCAGCAGCAACAATCACACAATCACATAGCTGAGTGTAGGGATAAGGGGTGTATCTCTAACCCTACTGTGCACAAAAATTACCTAGGGACCGTGTTAAAATGCAGGTTCTGATTTACTACACTGAAATGAGCACAATATTTGGGATTTCTAGAGAATTCCTAGGGGGCACCAATGTGACTGGTCACTGAACACAGTGCGTAGAAAAGGAAACCATCTCTTAGAACTCTTTCATTTCCAGAAAGCTCTTTTTTGTGTGACCAGAAACACTAGTAGCTGGCATAAGCAGATGGAGATTGCCCCAAGGTCTCTGGTAGAAGATTGTAGAAGTCTTAGAAATTTATCTTAGTAAGATAAACTATTTTAGCATTTTCTGATAGTATTTTTATTATATACTTGTTCATATAAGTGTAAACTTAGCTACTTTCTTCCCAGAGTAGGTGTACAAAGGAGACCCTCCACACCAGAGTGATGTGCAAGATAATGCTTGGTAAAAAAGGCATGCGAGGTGTGTAGTGGTGGTGGTGGTGGTTACTCCCTAACTTGTTACCTAAAGCAGCTACTTTTGAATTGAAGGCTTTTGCTAAATAAATATTTACCGTTCAGTTTATTTGTTCTGTAAGTACTAATGCTCTCTGTAAGGTTTGTTTAAAGTATGATTTATTTCTGTCAGCCCATGGATGACGAGTAGAAGAAAAACATATTCATGGTGATCACAAAAATTTAGATCTTGTGATGCTGTGGCTCAAAATGGTAGAGTACTAATTTTGAGTAAACAAGCTAAGGGATAGTGCCTAGGCCCTAAGTTCAAGACCCAGTGCCAGCACAAATAAAATAATTAAAAAATTTATAGTCTTACCACCATCCCAGTTGCTTTTCATTTCCAAGTACACACATCCTCTGCCATTTATTTGATGCTCATATTCAATTTCTTGAATATCTGATTAATATAACATACAAACAAATTGGCATTGAATTCTAAAGATAGTGCAAAGTACACTAAATGGAAGTCACAATGAAGCTTATATGCAATTTTTTTTGGGTGGGGACTACTGGGGCTTGAAATCAGGGCTTTGTGTTTGTCAGCTGACACTCTATCACTTGAGCCATGCCTTCAGCCTTAGATTAGAGATAAAGTCTTGAGGACTTTCCAGCTTGTGCTGGCTTTGAATAGTGATCCTCCAGGTTCTGTACTTGCAAGAAATCTAGAAATATAAGGCGTGAGCCATCTCTGCCTGGTTTATGTGTAATTTTTATATGTGAGTTTTTATTGATGCTGACCTCTACCCTATAAACAGAGAGCTAAGGGCATACTATGAGCCCAGCATTTGTCAAAGTTGCTGGATGTTAATGTGGGAAGGGAGAAGGTGAAGGAGATATTCACTAGCCAATGAGTTTGCAACAGATGACCACATAAGTGACAGCCATGATATACAGTGTGGAATACAGGCAAGATGGAATCACTGTATCAATAGCAAGGCTGGCCTCAAAGCCCAGGTACAACCTGCAGTATGGTCTGAAATTTGGGGAAAATATAATCAAACATGTAACTTTTTAACAAGCCTTGAAATTAATTTACAGCAAGTGCTGTAAAGGAGTGACTGTCTTCTGTACTAGGCCACATACCTGACATACCTGGTATCATTTAATCTCAAGGATTAGAGAGGTTCAAGGTCACAGGGATAGAATTTGAACAGTCCATGTCTCAATATCTAAGTCCAAGTGAGTGTCACCCAATTCTCAACCAGTTATAGGATTGGTTTGTCTATTTTCCAGTAACTAGGTACATAATAATAGTAATAAACAGCAGCAGCCAACACTTTTTATGATTCCTTTTATATAATTCTAACTACTCAAGAGTCTATGATCTGAGAATCATGGTTTGAAGCCAGCCTGGTCAGGAAAGTCTATGAGACTTTTATCTCCAAGGAAGCACCAAAAAATCTTGAAAGTGAAACTGTGGATCAAGGGATAGAGCATTTACCTTGAGCAAAAAAGCTCAGGGTCAGCACCTAGGCCCTGAATTGTGAATCCCAAAGCAGGTGGGGGTGCATGCACACATGCACACATGTACACACACACACATACACACTCACACACATCAAACAACCAAGAAAACATACAATAAAACAGAAAAAAAACCCAATAACAACAAAAGACAAAAACCAAAATGGTTGAAGGTGTAGATCAAGTGGTAGAGTACAAGAGTGAGGCCGTGGGTCAATTTCCAGTACTGAAATAAATAGAGATAATAAAAAAATAAAAGAGAGAAAAGGCAAAGGTAGCTCCTTTCCATGGCAGAACTGGTAGTGCCTCCTGCCGGCTTCTTTACTTTTGGATCATGGAGGTGAGACACCTACTCTGATGTCTAGAATCATTCATCAGATTATCTTCTCCTCTGCTCTCTTTTCCTCTCCTCTCCTCTCTTTTCTCTTTCTTTCTCTGCCTTCCCTCTTCTTCTCTCCTTCCCTCCCATCCCCTTGCCTTCAATAAACAATTGTACTCTCATCAGATACCATGGAGATTTATCTTATCACCTCCAAACACATTGGCTAAATCATTTCCTAGTTCATTTTGTTAGAAGAATTCCTGCTTCTAGTTGTCACTAGATGTCATCTGCCCATCTTTTAACAATTGCTTTTTCTACTCTAACCTCTTCATTCAGAAATACAATGCACATAGAGAAAATCCCACATGTTGACTTTCTACCTTCCACTTCTCTTCTCCTTGAATTTTAACAGGGAAAGTTCCTTTTCATTAACATATGAAATAAAAATATGAGCTATGACATTCTGTAAAGTGACCATCACCTGTAGGCCACAGATCCCAGCTGCAAAGGAAGCTGAGGCGAAGTTTAAAGTAGAAAACCTGGGGTTGGAGATTTAGCTCAGTGGAAGAGCACTGGCCTTGCAAGTGCAAAGCCCTGAGTTCAGTCCTCAGCTCTGAAAAAAGAATAAAGTAGAAAATCAAAAGCTGCATAATCTGTGGGTGGTGATATAGGATATGCCGGACTGTTTGTTTCTCACTCTTCATTGCTGGAAAATCAATTAGGTAAATGCCCTGACAATAAGCATATTCCAGTGTTGCATCTATTTTGGGGTAAAATATGAATTCTACTATAAGATAGATGTGATATACCAAATATGTGGGAAAGCCGTGTGGAGTCTGGAGCCTCTGGGTATGAGGACGGAATTGTGTCATTTCTGCAGGTTCCTATGTGGTCAGGATTTGTGTTTCAGATGGTGGAGGAAAACCCTGCCTCCTGTGTCTGGCTTCCTGACTTTCATCCTCTTACAGACAATAGTAAGAGGCTGCAGGAGAGAAGGACACTTGGAATGTAGTCTATTGGGTGCATTTCTTATTCATTAAATGTTATACAGCTCCACCGGGAGGAAAATGTTGAGCTCATTACTTAGTGGTGGTCTCTAGATGATGTGATGTATCTCTAGATGTATATCATCTCTAGAGCATCATCTAGAGATGATATACATCTAGAGATACACAGCTCATCACTGCTGTCTCTGAGCCCATTAACATTGATAACTAATGTTATCATGATGCACCTGCCAGAATAAATGCTTATTCTGACAGGAAGAAAATGTAGTGAAAGAGGGACTGGGAAGGTGGCTCAGTGGTAGAGTGTGTGCCTCACATGCATGAGGCCCTGAGTTCGATTCCTCAGCACTACATGAGCAGAAAAAGTTGAAAGTGGCATTGTGGCTCAAGTGGTAGAGCGCTAGCCTTGATCTGAAGAGTTGAGAGACAGTGCCCAGGCCCAGAGTTCAGGTCCCATGACCAACAAAAATAAATGTACTGCATTTCTTTGTTTCACAGTTTTACATGAGCAGGGAATAGTCTTCTTGTCATTTTTTGATGATCTGTGTAAATATGCCCTCTTACTAGATTTATCTTCCTAATTAATTTTGATTTTTCAAACTGTATTACTGTGTCAAATGTTTCAAGTAGAAATAAAACCTGTTCAGATATGCCTTAAACTATAATGTAGCAACAGTCTTGAAATAAAACCATCTATTGCCTATAACACCGAGAGTAGCAATGTTAAAACCAACCAACCAATCAAAACCAACTTCTGAATGCTGGAATCAGGTGTTTGGACAAATGATTCTTTCTCTCCCTTTTGCTCTCCTCTTATAACAGTCAAATTCTGCTATTATCTAGGGTTGGTACAGATTTTAATCTCTTCAGTAAAAGTTTTATAGATACTGCAATTAACCATCATTTCCTCTTCTTAACATCTCCAATATACAATATCTTTCACCATTCATTAACAGTGAACAAGTGAAAGTAAATATTCTTTACCTTTTTGTATGAGCATGCATCTTGTTCCTCCAAATCAATTTTTGTACAAGGAAGTATAACTGATTGTATTTTTTTTGTACCTGTCCTGGGGCTTGAACTCAGGGCCTGGACATTGTCCATTAGTTTTTTTTTTTGCTCAAGGCTGGTACTCTACCACTTGAGCTACAACCACTTTTTGGTGGTTATATGGGGATAAGAGTTTCATAGGCTTTCCTGCCTAGGCTGGCTTTGAACTATGATTCTCAGATCTCAGCCTCCTAAAAGATTACAGGTGTGAGCCACCAGCACCTAGCTTAACTGACTGCATTTTATTCACACCTTATTGGGCATAACACAGTGTTTTACCTAGGAAAAAGTATAGTTAGTATGAGTTTGACTACATGTTTTCTTAAAGGGAGCTGGTTACTAGCTGTCCTGTCTATTATTAACAGGAAGCAAAGTCACAAACCAGAAATTGTCAGTTTTTGTATAGTCTCACAGTTCTAGACAAAACTGTGCAATCATTAGTATGGTCTTCTCAGTTGGGTGCCATTGGAGGTGTTATGAAATAAGTCAACATAACACAACTTACGAATTGCAAAATGAGGTGTTTAACATAAACTAGACAGTTACATTCTTTTGTGGAAGAGATGAACATTTTTAGAAAAAGTTTTTTTTTCTAAAGGCGTGCTACAGGACCCCTGCTCATTCTCTCACTTAGAATGGACGTGTTTAGGAATTAAGACATTTGAATTTTGCTTCAATTCAAACAAAGGCAGCTACTAGACTGTTAGCAAATGCTAAGGTAAGAGTTTTAAACATTCATGAATACACAGTGAAATAGACTAGTAAGGTTCACACTACTGTGTGAATTTAATAAAGATATTTTAGAAAGCAGCCTCATGAACTAATGATGGGAAATGGAACAATTAAAAAATGAGAAAAAAGGGGACAATTTTGGAGAAATTATCTAGGTAGAAACTTGTCTTACATTATATATTAATAAGTGTCATATAATTAATTTAATGAGTAATTATTTTCAGGAAGCTTTTTTAATAGCATGAAAATGCTACTGAATGATAAATCTCTAAAAAGGGGAGATTTAAAGTACAAACACAATGAAAGAAATCAGAAAGGAAAATAGATACATTTATATGAGTTAACTTTAAAAAGCTAGGACAGATAGACACAGATAAACAAAGTATTTATTTAAAAGATATATACTGGGCAACCATGCACAAGGCATAATTCTAAGTCCTTGGGATGGATTTGTGAAGAACCAGATAAAGGTTCCTGCACCCCAGCTATCTTGGGACTTTTATCTTAGTGGAGTCTAACAACAAAGCTGGGCACAGTCATGTGCATTTTAGTCCTAGCTACTTGGGAGGCCGAGGCAAGAGGATTACTTGAGGCCAGGAGTTAAGAATATCTGGGCAACATAGGGAGATTTCCTGTTGAGAGTAGAGGGAGGGAGAAGGAGAGAGAGGAAGGGGTAAAGGAGAAAATGAATATAGGGAGGCTGAAGTTTTAAACACAGTTATCAGGTGAGCCTCAATGAGCAGGTACAACTTGAATCAGGGCTTGCCAAGGGGGAAAACATGAGTTCAGAAAATAGCTTGTGAGAATACTGAAGACAAATAAGAGCCCGCGAAACACAGTCAACACATCAGATGGAAAAATGATAGCATTCTCAGCAGAAAACAAGAGTTCTTAAAAATCAGTTTTAAAACATTCAATATATGATTTGATAAGCACAGATGAACCTTGAACAATGTGCAGAAAAGTGCAGTGTGACCAATCCTACAAGTAATCAGAAAAGTTCATATGAAAGCATCCTCTTTGAGGTTATCCAATTCATGAAGACCAAGTAATGTGAGAGAAACACTCTTCCATGCTCTTCTTGGAAGCATGCAAGACACAGCCTTGATCAACTTGTATCAATAATATAGATTAAATCAATAATATCAAGAATACAACCCATATCAAAGTATTGTTAAAAAAGGCTATGAAATCATCTGTGTCTATTAACAGCCTTTACTTTAGAAATATCTCTTATGTAAGTAATCAGAAATTAAGATAAATTTATGTGTAAGTTTATTCTTTATAATTACAAAGCCTAGGATACATTTGTATTGTGTAAGAATCTGATGCCTCAACATGAATGAAATATAAGTACCTCAAATTTCAAATATCCAAAGCTAGATTTACCTCCTCCAGCCCCTATTAAAGCCCTGAATATCCTCCTCCTCTTCATCTATTACTTCTCCTTCCTCTTCCACTTCCTTTTCCTTTTCCTTAGATCAGAGAATGGCATCAACATACACCCAATATTTGTGATAAAGACCACCAGCCGGGGTCTTTGATGGCTTCTCTCTTGCTCCCTGCATTCTATCAATTCCTGTGTTTTGTCAATTCTAGTTTTGTTACATTTTGAAATCTACTTCCTCCTTCCAGTGGAACTGCACTCACCATTTTACACAGGTAGCCTAGTCATTAGAATATCTCCTTATACCAACATCAAATACATTGAAAACAGGCAGGGGTTAAATAGGGATACAGGCGGACCCATTGCAACAATGAAATGTGCAAGATGCTATGTTGAAAAACAAACTTTACAACTTTGGGGGGTGGGTAGGGATGGTAAGAGGAAACAAAGGAGGAGGCAACAATGCTTGATAAGAAATGTACTCATTACCTGGCTCATGTAACTGTAACTCCTCTGTACGGTATTTTCACGATAAAAAAACTTATTAATAAAAAAAAGAATATCTCCTTATCTGGTTGCTGAGCCAATCTTACCTCTACCACCTTTTACATCTTTGCCATAGGACTCTTTCTAAAATATAAAAATGGATTACATCCTTGGTTTGTTTAATTTTTAAGTAGTTCCCCACTGCTGTCAGGTTAAAATCTAGGCACTGTAGACAGAGTTTCATGGTGTGACACTGATGGGAAGTCTCTTGTCCATCCAGACTAAATTCTCACCCTTATCTGGAAGTTTTAGCACAAATTATACCTCATGGCCCCTGTACCTTTGCTGTGCCCCCTGTAACTTACTATTACCTTTCTAAACTCAGATGAGGGAATTCCATCCTTTAGGAAGCCTTTCCTTATTCCTGTGTCCACCTCTGGGCTTGGAGATCATACTAATCTCCTAAAGAACATGGGGTATCTTTACACCATAGCTTGTATTATGTTGCTGTACAAACAGTGTTTTGTTTAATGAGTGAAGGAACAAGTGATCAAACACACTCTTGTGTCTTTGAGCAAAAGTTCTCTGCGATCAGTGGCTTCTAAAGTATGGTCTGTGGATCACAACATCTGCATAGCTTGTGGAAGTTGTTAAAATACAGATTCTCAGCCCCTACCTGAGGCCTCTTGAATCAGAAACTCTGGATCTGACACTCTGGAAACTGTTTTAACAAGTTTAACAAGTTAACTGCAGATGATCTAATGCATACCTGACAGTGAGAAACACTGCTGTAATACTGCTCAAAACCAAAAGCAACTGTACCATTTCAAGGACACATACAACTTGGTTATAAGAAAAGTATTTGCTAAATGCTTTTTAAAATGTCAAGTTGTGAAAGAGTCCATAGCTCTGCTCTATGTAAAACTTAATTTTATAGACACCCCTTTGGTAGCAATTCCTATTGGTTTGACTTGCTTCATCTCTCAACAAGAAATGAAACACAACAAACCACTAATGACCTATCTTCTCTCTCTCTCTCTCTCCCTGTTCTCTCCCCAAGCTAACCACTATTTCACAGTTGGAGTGTGTTCTTCCCAAGCCTATTTCCATATTTTACTACATAAGAGTGCAGACATTTATCTTTAATGATAGACTTTGTCCAGGAGATTGCTGAAGAAATCACGATACCTGCCTCGGTAAGCTGTGGAGTCATGAGCCAACAATCATTTACAATCTGTCCCTGGCCAACATTTGGTGAAAATACACAGGAGTCCCGTATGCCTTATCGAGTGTAGTCACCTTGGGTTCCATGTATTTATTTTTACTGAGATGTTTTTAAAGCTGAAAGGAAAAAGAAGTCTTCCTTGAGGTCAAGGGTATCAAACACATAGTACCAATAAAGCCTGTGTGGATAAACGTTTTTGCCTGGCCTTGCAAAGCACGTATGCAAAGGAAAGGTGCTTATGTGAGTGTGTCATACTGTGGGTATGTGGTACCTTAAGACAGCCACGGTGGGGGCGGGTCTTGTCCATTCCTCAACACAGATGAGCTTCCGTTTGGTCAACTGTTAATGGCCAGCCATTACCTGCCACCTTCTGGTTTAATAACAGATATGTAATAGTGATTTGGGGGTTAAATTCTTTGTAATTTGGGAGTCAGAATAAGAAGTTTATGAAAATACGGTTACAAAACTATACACTTATTCCCTCCTAAAATGCAACGATGAAAGAAGGAAGGAATAGATGGAGGGAGAAAAAAAATCAAGGAAAATAGAAAAAGTTAGCAGTTGGTTCTTTCTCCATCCTGCCTAATTTTCCCTCTTCCTCTAGCTTGGTGTTTCTTCCCTGCCCTCCTCTTCCTTTTCTTCTTCTCCTCCTCCTTCTCCTTTCCTTCTCTTCTCTTCCCTTCCTCCTCATCTCTTTAGTATATATTAATCTAGAATATATTAATTTAAGGGCTTTCATTGTGTTATTTCCATAATGTGTACCATGTATTTTGATTCAATTTACCCCTCTATTTCTTTTTCTAATCCCCCACCCTCTTCTAAAACAATCTTTAGCAAGTTGCCTTATTCTACTTGCAGACATGCATACAGCTTGTAGCTGACTTCTCAAACATCTTTACAACTCCTCCTCCTTTTATTCCCTTTAAATGTCTGTTTTCTTCATCCCTCCCTTTTTTTTGCCTGTCTTTCTTCTTCTAGGCGATTCGTAGGGAGATTATTTTAAAAAAAATCATTGCTATTGGTGGAGTCCTAGAAAGTTTATGCTGTTGTTTCATTAAATTGTGTGTGTATATTTATTAGTGTGTTATTTATATATCGTGGATAGATGGCACTCTTAGAGTACTGCCATTTTCTACAGAGAAATACATTTATGCACTTCTGTTGTTTATCCTGTTCCTTTCCTAGCAGCTTAGCTGATGTCTCTCCTGTGTGGACCCTGGGATATATTTATACTCGATGAGTGTACATATGTATGTACATGTGTGTTTAAACAAAGTTTTGGTTTTTTCCCCATTTTTAATATTTTTGAACCTTGTTTTGAGAATAGCTAATGGATGAACACATTATCTGTGTCCTATGCATTCTTCACAAATACGGTTACATACATTTATTATCTCCTGGCTTTGATGCTGTTTATTTTATTGTTTTGTTGGTCATGGGGCCTGAACTCTGGGCCTGGGCACTGTCCCTCAGCTCTTCAGCTCAAGGCAAGCGCTCTCCCACTTGAGCCACAGTGCCACTTCTGGCTTTTTCTGCTTATGTGGTGCTGATGTATTGAACCCAGGGCCTCATGCATGTAAGGCAAGCGCTGTACCACTGAGCCACCTTCCCAGCCCCTGATACTGTTTATTAATATAAAGCTTGTCACCACAAACTGGAGTCCTTAAACACATTCACTGCTTTCCTTTATATCCAAGAGGTCCTGGTACCAGATCAACTCCTCTAATCTCTTCCCTGACTGTACTTGCTTCGTTTCAGAAGAGCCTCTAAGCTTGTAGGAACCAGGTCTGTTAGGGATCTCCACAATATTCCTCTATAACCATATCTCACCTTTATTCTGGGTGCCTGGCTACACTTTCCAGCTTTCTTTGCAACTAGGAGTCAGTGGATAAGATTGCAGGTAGTTGGTGGCTGGGAATTCTGGTAAGGTCCTTTAAAATAGGGAAAAACAAAAAATACAAAAAAAACTGTGACTGTTCATAGATGTCTTTTATCCGCCTCACTCATCTTTCTTGTCTAGAACTTGTACAGGAAGGTTAGACTTCTAGCAGCTATCTTGAACCGACAGGAAACATGGAAGATAAGGTTGTATACTAGGAATGTTGATGCAGACAAAAGCAAGGTAACTTTAGTGCCTGATAATCATGGAAACGTGTCTCTGGCTCTGCAAAGAAAAAGAAATCTCTGTTTGTTTACCCCACTGTTATGAATGGTTTTCTGTTGTGACAGGCTCCAAATAGTATTTATTCTCTCGACAGGATATATTTGCCCAACATAAGATGCAGATTTAATTTCAATCTATTGCTTCTTTTCCTAGAAATGGGGCTTACAGCCTCACAGATCTCAGCCAAAGTCTAGTCCTGTCTTCACGATAATGGAGTCTTCAGGCACTGCTCCATTTTCCCTTTGCTTTCCTTGTCTGGATACAGACAATGGAAATTACATGCACGAGAGAGAAACTGTTACATTTCTGTCAGCTCAATAGCACTGCTGTAAGAAACAGTTCTAAAATGGGAAAAAGAGGTACATCTCTAACCAGGATATTTTTCATTTGTGAAATCACTTATAAGTGATTGCATCATCAGTGGAGAGAAAGGAAAGAAGGAAGGATAGAAGGAAGGAAGGAAGGAAGGAAGGATAGAAGGAAGGAAGGAAGGAAGGAAGGAAGGAAGGAAGGAAGGAAGGAAGGAAGGAAGGAAGGAAGGAAGGAAGGAAGGAAGAAAGGTGAGAAAAATTAGAAAAAATTCCAAAACTTTTGGCTCTAGGACAATCACTTGCCTAAAGTCCCTGGAATGATGAAGACATATAATTTCTCTCTTGGTATTTTCCAATGGGTTATGTTGATTCTGGATGTCTTGAAGAAAGTCTGTTTAAATGAAATTGCAAAAAAAGCAAATTCTTCTCAAACTCCTACATGATATAATTTCATTTCTGCTGTCATGCACATTAATCTAAACTAGTTGGAGAAAATCTCCTGCTAAATTAAATTTGGTTTGATTAGGAAATTTGTGTCACGTGTAGGCCAAGCATGGTATGTGTGGGCTAAAAAAATGTCCTGGTTATTTAAAAAATTTGTTTTACTGATGACTCAGTTTTACCATTCCTTTGTAAGCGAACTAAATTTGTGCTAATGTGGATCTGTGTTGGGGGTGAGCATGGCTTTTGCCCTTTGTTGGGAAATCACTCAAGGAGTAGACAGTTTGTCCTTTCTGAAGAAAAGTAATACAGCCTCAAAGACTGGAACATTTGAGTATCTTCAAATTCTTCCTGCGCCGGCTCCACATGACTCTTCCTTGCCATTTCCCAACCCTGTCATCATTTCCTTTTCAAAAACATTTTCCCTTGCTCTTTTCATTTCATTTTTTCCCCCAATAAGCTTTAATTTAAAGGGCAAGGTTGGCTTCTGGATTGTTTCAAAACAAGAGGAAGGTGCTTGTTGGAAGCCTTTGGCAAGAATGCAGGTCCAAGAGCATTTATTTGTTGGTGGTTGATACCTCCTGAAAGAAAAACATCGAATCTACCAACAGCCTGATTTGTAAGTATCACGGAAGTCTCAGTCAACAGACGTTCTATTCTGCTATGGCATGTGAGGGGACATTTACATTTTACAGATCACTGAAAAAGCATTCAGATACATAGGAGTAAGAGCTTTTAGAAATGAAATTTTCTCTATTATTAATAGTACATGTCAAAAGACTACAAGAAAAATAAAGAAATGGACATTACTGCACAATAGACAATCCCAAATGAAAAGCCAGCTTCTTCTGGGACTCCTGCTGTTCAGGATCTCACTGTGGCATATCATTTCTCCATCAACAATCAACATGGCACTGTATATATTTTCTCAGAATATGCAGGAGCACTAGGGCTTTTCCTGTTATTTTAATTACTTTATTTTATCTTTACTATATTCTGCATGGTCCAAAATTCTGGAAAGAGGCTCAGAAGATCTAGACACCAAGACTATCCTTAACTTTTGCACTGAGTTTGGATCAGTAGGAACCTGTAGAATAGTCCTGAATCTGCCAGACCTGGACCCTTATCTATGCGTATAGTGTAGGGGACAGAAGCAGAGAGTACTTAAAAAAAGGTCTCATTCTATATTATCTGGCTGGTGTGTTTGTTTGTGCTTGTCATGTGTTTTTTCCCTCTGGTGGAACACATTACATATGAGGAATCAGATAGAGAATCCAGTAGCCAACAGATGGAAAACAAACTGCTTCTTGGGTGGGTGACCTGGCTCATCCTCACCCACCAGCACTGCTCTCCTCAAAGACTTTTAAGGTGCTTCTTGGAGCCCTTAAAGCTCAGTCTGTGATACAAGGGGAAGGCAGTGATGCTTGGCCAGTGGAATCAAGCATTGGACGCAGGACTCCACACCTGAGCCTCCTTGGGACACACTGAGCCGTCCTTCGCCAGAAGACTCTCATATTAGTTAGTGCTTCCATTGCATGGAATGCTCAGATAGAATATTAGGTTGGTGAACAGGAAGAACACAGGGTCTCTGATCTTCAGAGGCTATTTATAATGACCTCAGACCCAAATCAATGCATAGATCGAGTAACTTGAAGAAAGCAGATCAAATTCCAATACATAGTTGTAGTATTCTCATTTGTTATATGCCTAATTGAGTTTCTGCATTATTTCCCCTCTTTATTTTTATTGCCAATGGAAATGTCATTGAAAAGTGCGCAGATGAGTATTGACAAATGCTATGTAGTCCATAGTTGTATAAAAATACACCACACATTTCTTCATTCTGGAAAACTCCCTCCTGCCCTTGGCCCATCAATCATCTTTCCTCCCTGAGGTAATGATGGGTTTGACTGCTACTACTATGGATTAGTTATGCCTTTTCCAAAACTAGACAAAAATCGATTAACAGACTGTGCACTCTTGGGTTTAATCCCCCACGTTTTGAGCCTGTATAGAAGTCTTCCCTTAGTTTTGTCATCTGTAAACAAGAAGTGGAAGTTCCCGGTGAGAACACTTGCAGGTATTGTGAGGTATCCTAGGTTTCTAGGTTGGGTGGGAGTTATCAGAAATCACCTTGATTGGGAGTGGAGAAAGAGGCTTAGGAGACTTTGAAGGGAGGGAACGGCAGTCCTTTTCTGTACTTTACAAATTGTAAGATTTCATTAGGGAAAGGAGAAAAGCATTTAATATATATGTGATATATAATGTATACAATATGTAATATGCAACACACATGCAATATTTAGTATGTAACATATGTGATATGTATTATATGTACAATATAGGTAACATGTTATACACACATATGTTAGAGACCCATAGGTCTCAAAGGTTCTTAATAGTTACTTCTTCATGAACATTTCATCTGTGACCAATGGTATTTTCTGACAGGAGAGCTGGGACTGGGCCACTGGTTTGGAGGGCTGGGAGATGGAGGCAGCCAGACTGGGCCTCCCTGAGGGAGGGCCTAGGCGCTGAGCACTGTAATATTAGTACTGGTTACAATCAGATAGCACTAGCCCAACTGAGGTGTCCAGACAATAGGCCAGAGGCCATGGGTGAGGGAAGGCACAAAGACAGCATTCAAAAGACCCAAACTCCTGCAGCCAGTGAGCATTTCTATGGACTCCACTAGACCCTGGCCAAGCCTGAATGCGACTCTAGTGCCAGAAGGCTATTTTTTTTTCATGGTGAGTTTATAAACTGCTAAAAATAATAAACACAGAAAGGAAAGTGCTGACACAACCCTAAACACAGACAAACTGAAACTGTTGTTCTAATAATGAAAATAAATCAAGCCCCAAATTATAATCCAATGTTCCAAACAGAGTGCTTGATTCTTTTCAACACATATCTCTAGCTAAAAGGGGAATCCAAGTTTATCACTAATGGATATCTACTACCCAGATATAGTGAATCTCTTTTTTCTGGCTGTTCTAACCAAGGCTTATCTAATTCTTAGAATGATTTTAGAGCTCAATGAAAGTATATGACATGGGATGGCTGGATCTTTGTAGAACACAGTTTTCCTGCATACCAACTTTGCTTCTGAATAAATTTTCACCATTCTTTTGAATACCTACACAATTCAAAACTATGTTAAATCACAAATGCAGCAATATCATAATAGGAAGATAATTCCTAGAATGCTAAAAAGTGTCAGTTAATAGTAAAAATCATGATTTTGCAAAAAGTCAAGCTTGGCATCTGACCTTCTTATTCGTAAATCATGTGCAGAACTTGGCATCCATGCAGGTCAGCCAACTGGAAACGAATCCACAGATCTAGAAAAGAAAAAAAAAACAACATAAATGTATGTTTTTTTAAAAGTTCTTTAACATTTGATCAATCTGTACCTGCTCTTATTTGTCTGTTTAAGTAGTGTCTAGTTTCTGAGCTGTCTCTGATTTTGAATAGATGCATACAGACTAGATAAAAATCTCATTCTGAGGAGAAGACAGTTTCAGGGAGGGACTTTAGAGCAGTACAGAAACAGAATGACTTCAGTGGCTCCCATACACTTACTTTTCTATAGAGTTTCAAAATCAAAACCTAAGAACTTTGGATTCCCAAAAGTTGGCTGAGAGACAGGCATAAACATCAAAGTGAGGAGAAATTTCATGCTGAAGAGTCCAGCTTCCTGTCAGAGGATAGTTCCCAGTTTAAATCGTAACAGATAAACTCTGTGTGTGTGTGTGTGTGTGTGTGTGTGTGTGTGTGTGTGTGTGTGATTTGGAGGCAATGCTAGATGGCACCAGTGACCAGGGGGCAGAGGCATCAGCGTATAGAGCCTGGTATGATGCAACAGAGTGGTCTACACTCTGCTCTGGGCTATCATACCGAAAACACTGCACCGATATAAACAAGATTAGAAAGGCAGACAAATAACCCACATCTTTTGTTTCTCTTCCTGCAAGGGAAAAGGTCCTTTTCAACTGCATTGCTCAGTTGGGCATCCAGGAATTGTTGGTCTCAGTGCCCTTTCACATCATCCTAACAGTAAAGAATTAAAACAAACAAAAAGCAAAAAAACACAAACAACTCCCATGATCTGTGGCTGTGCATAACTTAGAAATCTCAGAAGACAAGAGATTAATAAAAGATAAAAAGTCTGACTTTCCACTACCCTAAATTGACAACTGTTAATGTTTGTTGTTATACTTGTTATTTTTGTGGACTTAAAAATATGAGTACAACCTAGGTACACTTTCTTTTGACAACCTTAACCTAAACTCAGAACATAAATGGGTTTATCTCTCTCCTGGTCATTTTAAAAATTTATATTCGCAAACATATTCACATAACCAGCACAACAGTATGGGGGGACAGGAGTCTCTGTGTGTCTATACTTGACTCAGCAGCACTCATGGCTGTTCTACCCTGTGGATCCACAGCAGCTCTTTCCTTCCAACCGCCACACCGAATAAATACTCAGTCATTGTCTCTTCACCCAACACCCAACATTTATGGCACCATAAAAACGTTTGTTATGTCATTAAAGTGATTGCTGGTTATGTGTGGGTGTGCATATGCATGCAAGCATATGCGTGTGTGTGTGTGTGTGTGTGTGTGTATGTGTGTGTGTGTGTGTGTGTGTGCAAACTGTCTTTCTACTCCACTCTTGGTTCCTCAAATTTGGGTTCTTCCATGTAGAAAAGGCAACACATAGTAGTGAAAAATGGACTTGCTTATTATTAATTCCTCCTAAAAGCAACACAGAAAAAGAGTTTGGAATTGTATTTATCTATTTCCTTCAAAATCTCTGTCTATTGCTCTTGCTATAAACCTTCTGAATCAAGCGTTTGCTTTCTTCTCACTGTTTATGAGACCACCAGGAATGTTGGGAGTATGAGGCTGGGACATTTAGAAGAGCAGAGTGTCTTAAAAGCATTCTGAAAGATTAAATCAACACACCAAGAAGAAGAAGCTTGTTTGTAACCGTCATCATAGCTTTATGGCAATTATGAGTAAATGCACATCATTATCTTTGACATGCATTTCTAAAAATAAGCAGTGCCTTTTGTATAGACATAATATTTACCCTTCAATTTATATTTTTGAGAATTTAAATTTTAGACTTTGAGGAATATATATACACACATATATATATAAAGTTGGCTCATGAACATGATCTAAAAATTCTTACATAATGAACAATATATGTTTTTATACATAACATTCATTAAGCACACTGGATAGGCATGGTTGTGATAATTTTTCACCTAGTTTCACATAATTTAATCCTCCTAGTGACCATATAAGGCAGTATTAACAATCCTATTTTCCAGATGAGGAAAAGGAAAAAAGAGAAATGTTTAACATTTTACCTAAAGGCAAACAACAAATAGAGATTGGCCAGGAATCTTACTTGGGCAGTCTGATGTTGTGGGCATTATTATGAACACCTGGGAACAGCCTTGGGCTCTAAATAGCTGAGAAGAAACTGAAAAACTGTCACCGAGGGTAGCTTCCAAATATTGCTACAATACAAACACATAGCATCTCATTCATGATGTCTCCAACTGAGAGCAAACTAAATTAGAATCCTTCAAGCAGACAAATTCAAAGTGATTTCCCCATGATGAAAGCAATTTAAAGAAGCAAGGTCAAGGCCCAAACCCTTCCAACTTAAACCCTTCCAACTTAAACAGACCCATTTTGCATTCTTCTCTTTAGAAAACAGAGAGCTGTGGATTTGTTTAAGGCTGAAAGGAGACTGCCCAGTTTTGTTTACACAAGATTCAAAGCAAAAATGAGAATCCCTCCCTGGGACAACTTTAGCTCAGAATGTGTGTTCTTTACACACTTTTAATTGGGGCTCCAATATATTAACAGTGCGGTTATTTGGGGGTTTCATAAGAATCTGTTTTGTAACTGAATCATATTTATATTTGGAATATATTTATTTCTGGGCATGAAACAGTTCATTTTATTAGGCCATCAACCTGAGGTGAGGTTGGCTCTATTTCCCATGGCTGCTCCCAATTAATGCAAATTGAAGGGTAAAGGGTATAAAAGGAATCTTTACCTTGGTTGACTAGTATGTTATTTATAAATCACTCTTTACAAATGTAACTTTACAGAAAAAAATAGCAAATACATAATGTGTATGTTACTGCAAACTTTTAGAAGGATTAAATTTATATTTAATTTAATTTCAAAAGGTTAATATGGCAAAAGTTAATTCTATTTATCTAGGGAGCTGTCTCAAACTGTTTGAATAGCATTAGTAGCCTACATTCCTTTTGTGTTTGCTTTTAAAGGGCTCACTCAGTCTTTTAAAATTGTATTTTGACAGTTAAAGAGTATCCCCTTATATCATTAAGCCATAATCACACTTATTGAAAGCCAGTGTAGACTTTTCTTCTACTATTTCAAAGGACTCTAATTTATAATACTGCATAAGTACCACTTCTCATATGTAAGCTAATGTATAGGACAATTAGCTATTTAATGAGAATGCAAAATTTATTTTGGTTCCTATTTCTAAATTAGACTCTTCAGAAGCAGCTTAAATTATATTTCATATCTAAAAGTCCTATTTCTCCATGTCTTTGCTAACATAACCAGTTATTAAATATTATATTTACCTATTTGATGGTAGATAAATGGAACCTTTGTTTTAATGCAGGTAAATCTTGAGTGAATCAAGTTGAGACTATTTATTTATTTATTTTTTTGTTGGTCTTGGGGCCTGAACTCTGGGCTCTTCAGCTCAAAGCCAGTGCTCTACCATTTGAGCCACAGCGCCAGTTCCAGCTTTTTCTGCTTAGGTGGTGCTGAGGAATCAAACCCAGAGCCTCATGCACTAAGCCAGCTTGACAGCTCCTATTTGAGTATGTTTGAAAGGTTTATTATTATTTTATGATATTTTCTTTCTGCCTTCTCTCTCTCCCTCCTTGTCTCCTTCTGTTCCCTCCTTCTCTTTCTTCCTCCCAATTGTCTATTTTTTTTGCTAGTTAAACACTTTCTTATCAATGCACTCATACTTTGTATCTTCTACAGAAACAAGCTCTTATTCATTTTGCTTTGCCTTTGTAAACTTTGTCAATGCAGATTTCCCCCTAATTTAAAATGCGCCTTCCTTCCTTCCTTCCTTCCTTCCTTCCTTCCTTTCTTTCTTTCTTTCTTTTTCTTTCTTTTATCTTTCTTTCTTCTTTCCATCCTCTCCCTC
>NW_012267228.1:27033577-27127764 GCF_000151885.1 Dipodomys ordii | reverse complement strand
CTTTCTTTCTTTCTTTCTTTCTTTCTTTCTTTCTTTCTTTCTTTCTTTCTTTCTTTCTTTCTTTCTTTCTTTCTTTCTTTCTTTGCTGGCCCTGGGGCTTGAACTCTAGGCCTGGGTGCTGTCTTTGAGCTTTTGTGCAAGGCTAGTGCTCTACCACTTGAACCACAGATTCCCCTTTGGGCTTTTTAATTGTTAATTGGAAATAAGGGTCTCACAGACTTTCCTGACCAGGCTGGCTTTGAATCATATTCCTCAGATCTCAATCTCCTGTGTAGCTAGGATTGCAGGCATGAGCCACCAGCACCACTTTCTTTCTTTTAAAAAGTTGCACTAAGATATTTAACATGAGACATCTTCCTGACAAATTTTTAATGCATAACAGGAGGTTGTTAAGAATAGGTGCAGCACTGTCTCTCTTATATTGTAATTTTGTCCTCTTGTACTGTAGTTCTTCTTACTGAAGAGGTTCAATCTATTTTCGTGCTGTCTTTGGTTCTGTTTGTCGTCCAGTAACTTACTTTGCCTAATTACCAGGTTGTTATCAGGTATGTTGCTTATAGAAGTTTGAAGAAGTCCTGTGTTTTACGTCTTTCTATGCCCTTCTATGATTACCACAACAATGTACCTGAGCTGGCCTGTTACCTAGGAGAGACATACAGTAGAGCTGACTCATAGCAGGCCAAGATAAGTTCCTTTGTTGATGTACAGCTGATGATAGAAGCCTATTGGGGACTGTAAGAACTAAACAGGCAACCTTTACATTCCTAAGCCAATAAATGCTAATAATGTCAAACTTCTGAGTTTTGGGACGATTTGCTATTACCCCAAGTAATGTTATTATTATTCACTAGTTAACACACATAGGACTCAACCTATCATACAATTTAGCAAATATCCATCAAATGCCAGCTGTACAGGTGGAGATTTATCTAAGAAGAAATATAGGATAACCTAAGTATTTAAATAGAGGAATATATAATGCAGGCAATTGGTCAGGTAAAGGAAAAGGTAGGTAGTCACACAAGGAGAAAGAGGCATCTAGGAACTCAGAAATGTAGGAAATCTCTAAACTACCTAGATGAGAATGAAGGTAAGGTTATTACAGCCCTATGACAAGAGTTATCCAGACAAAAATGGAAAGCACCAAGGAGAGAGAAGACGGTGATTAGTGAGGCTGGCTGAGTTAGAAGGAGGGAAGAAAAAGGACCCTGCATGTCCCCTTCCTTCAGTGCGACTTTTTCTTCCCGAAGCCTTCTCTCTGAATCCAGAGCAGGCACAAGCCTTAGGAGGCCTCCTCTCAGTGGGACAGTAAGGGAGAGTAGGGAAAGGATTTAAAGGCAGACAGGTACATACCCATCGGAATGTAGAAAGCCTGCACAAGGTGCTGTGCAGTTCCAATTGCCACAGCCACAAACCTAAGTGAGAACTGGAAAAGAAGGCCTGCAGTTGAGGAAGGGTCTGGCTATGGAAGGAGAGAGGGAAGGAGGTAGAAAGTGGCAGAGACTATGTCACAAAATGAAGGAAATCCTGGGGACAGCAAGCACTCTGGTTCAACCTAGAAGGCTTCAGATTTGGTGTCTGGAAGGAGGATGCTGAGGTGAAGAGTGTGATAAGGCTACAAAGGCAGAAACGAGTCAGAAACCTGTGCAATTTGGGGTTCTAATCCAAGAAGACTGAGGTTTTGTTCTGAACACAACAGAAAAGGGATTTGAGCAGAGATAATATGATCCAAATTGTGCATCAGGGATAGAAAATTGAGGGCTAGATTGGAGATAGGGAGACAGAGAGAGAGAGAGAGAGAAAAAGAGAGAGAGAGAGAGAGAGAGAGAGAGAGAGACAGACAGATAGAGGAGAGACAGAGAGAAACCAGACCAGGAAATATTAATTAAGCATAGAACTCAGGGAATTCACAACCCTCCTTAACTAATTTGCAGACATTTGTATAAGCACTCAATTTCTGGAGAGATGGTACATAGCTTTCTCATGGTTTTCAATAGACTCCATGACCTCCGACCCCATCAAAAACTTTTAAGCCCTTGAAGCAACAAAGACATTACAAAGTGTCTACTATAATTCTTTTAATGAGGATCAAAAAACATAACAATGACAATCAGAATGGAAATGAGAGACAGATACAAACATTCATGAGATATGATCTAGATGAACATGAACAGGAACAACAGAACAGGAGATTCTGAAAGACTTACCTCTGTGTAACACCCACTTGTTGTTATTCCTTTCAGCATGGGGAGGGATTTATGCTTCAAAGACCCCCAACAAGTTCAGGTAAGCATGAGCCAAACATGCTACCACTGCCCCTCCCCTCACAGACATTGCTAATCAAACACACCAAGCCCTTATTGCTGAGCTCAAACACAACCCAAATCCTTCAAACAGTGCCTCAGATAGATGAAACTAACATCTCAGCTCTAAGACTTTCCTAAAACTATTTTTATTTTTGACATCAACTAGTCTATCATTTAGTAAGGGTGAGGTACTAATGAACAGGTGTATTTGGCTGAATGTATTACATGCTAATATGATCTGTAGGTGTGTATTTAAATACCTAGTTTCATTTAGTTACATAGAGTTGGATCGCTATCTATATCTTACCCACGTTTGTGAATCCACTTAATGCTAAACACAAAGCAAATAGCAGGTTTGAATTACGCTGAATTGGAGGAAATGGTTGCGCATACGTGAGAACTTATTCTATTATCAAGCTGTCACAGTGAAGTTTTAAAGTCAGCATATGTCAGCACGATAAACTATATGTGACTTTACTGGGTGGCAAATTATTAACTACAGTTACAGGCAAGTAGGTTTACAGTATTGAGATGAATCACCAGCCTTACAAAGTATGGGGATCCAGAGGTTGATATTTGAACATTATTATAGTGATTTACTATCTGACATTTGAGAAGAATGCAACTGTCAGAGCTGTCTTCAGTATAGGTCGATAATAAAAGACAGACTCAGATATACCAAGTTTGTTTTCTACCAGCAGCTCTGGAAGCAAGGACACTGTGACTGTCTATATCAACATGAAGACTAAAGTTCACTGCAACACCAAACTCTAAAGTACAACCTGCTTACTTCAAAACAAACACTTCAGAAAATTGTCTATATACCAACCATCCCCAAAATAGAGGGGAAAAATTGGAAAAGATTCCCCTCAGTAATTATTTGATCATGATTCATGATAAATGTATGTTTGTTTAAAGTCTTCAATAGATACACATATGTAAATCTAAGCAAACAAAAGTTTCACAAAAACCACACTTGTGGGATGCATGTGCATATTTTCTATTTCATTGGACACTATTCATTTTATTTTATTATTCTATTCAATTCATTCCGTTCTTTTTTTTCCTATTCTACTTGACAAGCTGTTTCATTACACAAGTTAGTAATGACTTGGTAAATCGATTTTATTACCCACTAATGGGGACCAACCCACAGTTAAAAAAAAAACACAACACACTTCTGTAGCAAAATGACTAAAGTACTCTGGTTTTATTCACCAATGTAAACATATCCACAAAAGACCAATCCTGAAAACTTAGCAAGAGGGGGAAAAAGAAACCCTTTTGGCTTGCTCCCTGGTATCCTGGATGAAACCAAGGTTTGTGGAGCCAACTTTTGTACATGGTGGTTGACAATGCCTGCAAACTGAAAGGTAGAGATCAAATCCCCACTCTCCCTCCCAACACATCTCTTCCGCTAGGTAATTTATACCGTGAGCCTATCAAGCTATTCAAGTTTGCTGTCATTTGCTGTTCTTTTTCCAACAGCAATGGAAATGCAGCACTGGTTTACTGCATTCTGTCTTAGGTAGAATTAGATTACTTTCCTAACCCTTTCAACAAAAATGGCATTCACCACTTCGGAGGGCCACCCCTGGAGGAACTGCAAACAAAGTGTGGCAGAGAAACTACTCCTTATGAAGGAGCAACCGCAGAAGCTGGGTCTAAGCTTGTCAGTCCACATTATACACAAGAACGTGCTTTGTGATGATTTCCTTGACTGAGTGAACACAATTGAAACCAGAGAAACATCATCGAAAGCAAAAACAAAGGACAGACAGACAGGCAAATCTTCATTCTGTCTATAGACAAAAAGCTATTGACTTTGAAAATTAAATCTTTTTTTCCCCCTTCTCTTTCTAAAAGGACAAATATTGACAGATCATATGGTATCCTCAGACCACAAACCACTTGGGGACTGTATTGAAAAGTATTGTGGTTCTGGAATAGTCTGTTTTGCATTTTGCTTTTTTTTTTTTAATTCACTTTGGCATTCATCCACATACCGTGTATCCTCCTCCACATCCCTGCTCATCAAACCAATTAACAATTAATGAGGATATCAGAAGCCATGAGGTTTTCGTCTTAATCCAGTGCTTCTACTTATAAGAATGTATCCCAAATAGGTAATGATAGCTATGCTCAAAGGGTTTGTGAGAAAGATTTCTCTATGGTATTATTTAGAATAGCAAAAGGTTAAAAGGATATAATTAGTTGCTAAAAGTGTGTGTGTGTGTGTGTGTGTGTGTGTGTTGGTGATTGAATGACTGGTGGTTTATATTCTGTATATTTACTTATAGCTTCTAAATAGTCCAAAAATCCCCACAAAAAACAAATTATGTTGAAAATCACTATGATCCACTGCTTAATACTGAACTACTGTGAAATTTTCTTTCTTTTTATATTGTTTTTGTAGAGTTGGTATGCGGTGGGATTATAGTTACAGGAATCAGGTAACAAGTAATGAGTAAAATTTTTGTGAACCATGTCTCCCCATCCTTTGCTCTCCGCTGGTTTTTCCTTCCCATCCTGCCCATAAGATATCCATTCATTTTCCACATAGTGTCTAGTATCACTGTTGAATTTGTTCACCCGTGTTCCATATTGTATGTCCTCCATTACTCTCCCAAATACAAACTAACTAAAAAAAAAGACAGAAGGAAAAGAAAACAAAAACATCAACAATGGCAACTAAAATGACTCGTTTCCTTTTCTTGGAGTTAATTTCATTGAATATTATTTTATAAAAGCTGCACATACCTAGAATGTACCTATAAATCTACAAGTAAACACACTGAATGATTATATATATATATACATATATATATATACATATATATATATATGTATATATGCATGTACCCTGGGACATGAAAAATTATGTAGGGCTAGACATTCACTTATTGAGGCCAAAGGAGGATTGTGAAATTTTCATGTGGAAGATTTTCTCCAGTCTAAGTGAACAATGCTGGTTTTAGAGGGTTGAAGAGCCTGTCTGAACTGGGCAGAACACAACTCTGAAACAACAACATCTAAGGTTCAGGCTTACCATTTAGATTAATTAAACAAGATAAATATCAAGTGTATGATGTGCTTGGAAGGGCACATGGCACATGAAAGCACAATATGTTTGCTGTTATCAATGGCCAGGGAAGGGCAGATATTTGTCTGGATTCTTGTTGAACTTAACATGAAGGCCCAGGAAAAGATGGGTTGGTTCAATGGACCCAAAAGGTATGCTCCTCATCTGGACTATTAGAATCAGGCTTGAGTACAGTAACCAGGTCATGGAATCAGCATAGTCCTCACTCAGGAGTATATAAATAAACAAGATGTGGTACAGATACTTCATGGATACCCCGGGCCATTAAAGAAAAATAGAATTTTGTCATTTGTGGGAAAAGGGGTGAAAATGGAATTCATCATGTTAAATGAACAAGCCAAACTCGGAATGACAAATAGAGACTGTTGCCTTTCCTCTGTGTAATCTAGAGCTTAAAAAAAGACATGAGACTAGAGTGAGGACTTTTAGATAAAAGGAAGGGGACCAGCAGGAGGATGAAAGGGGGATAACAGAATGTAATGGGAGGTAATGAATGTGATCAAAGTACATTGTAAACATGTGTGCAAATGTCATAATGAAACCCACTATTCCTTATAATTAATGCATACTGACAAAGAGTGGGTCAGAAGAGTTTGATCATTGTTTTGATTGTGGCAATTCTTTACCTCTGTGTGTGTGTATATTTGTTCGTATCAAATGGTATTTTTGAACTAAATCCCATTTGTATCAATTAGACCTTAACATGGATATTTAAAGATCAAGATGAAATACTTTTGAAGGAAGCAATCCTGAGAGCATTTGTGGCCTACTGGTTAATGGCAGAGGGAGATCCAGGTGGGATCTAAAAGGACAGGAAGGAGGGTGAACAATAGAAGTGGTAATTGCACAGTGAATCTAACTGTTGGCTGTTTAAAACAGTAAGCTGCAATGTCTTATTGGATTTAAAGTGTACAGAAATTGAGAAAAGACAATAATAACACTAAAGGAAGGAGTGATAAGTGTAAACTAAGCACTCCAAGCCCCCTTCACTTTTTCAAAAGTGGTTAAAATCACAAATTGTAGTATATATCAACAGATGATCCGATTTTTTTTAAATTTGTAGGGTAACTGCTAAAGAAGAGAAAAAGAACAAATGATTAATAAGCTAATAGAAGAAAGATGCTTCATTAATTCCAGTTAAGGCTATAAAAAGAGGAAAATAACTGCTAAGGAATTGGGAGAATATAAAAACAAAATAGTAATATGATAACTATACTCTAAGCCTATAAGTAGTTTTTTAATTTACAAATAAATATATCGCATAATATACATTCTTTTTTTTGGGGGGGGGTCATGGGGCCTGAACTCTGGGCCTGGGCGCTGTCCCTCAGCTCTTCAGCTCAAGGCTAGCGCTCTACCACTTGAGCCACAGCGCCACTTCCGGCTTTTTTCTTTTTGCTTATGTGGTGCTGAGGAATCGAACCCAGGGCCTCGAGCATGCAAGGTAAGCGCTCTACCACTGAGCCATCTTCCCAGCCCCAATATACATTCTTTTTAATCTAAATTATTTTCAAAATCCCATTTGGGTGCTACTGAAATGAGACATGTTTTGGATGTAAGGATCCTAAGTTTTCAAGAAAAATATATTAGTGGATAAAGGAAGTAGTAGAGATACAAAGAGATAATAGAAGAATCAAGACATAGGAAGATAAAGAAATTCTAGATCAGAATTATCAGGGCTTAAAAGATATTAAGATATTAAGTCAACACTGCTAAAACTAAAAAAACAGCAGCTAGAATTTCTATCATTGGTGTAGGAGATTTTGGCGTGTTCTCTGAGTAACTAGGAGACCAGGCTGCTACAGATGAATGAAGATATGAGTGGAATTGTTATGAATAATTTGACCTAATTGATCTTTTTAGAGCACCTGTACCAAGAACAACAGACTATACCCAATGCCATTTAACATTGTAACATATATCAACAGATGATCATTTTTTTTAATTTATAGAATAATTGCTAAAAAAGAGAGAAAGAATAAATGACTAATGAGCCAACAGAAGCAAGATGCTTCATTAATTCCAATTAAGAATCCATATTACTTGATATATTTATTTGTATCTTAAGAAACTACTAGTATGCTTAGAGTGTAATCTATCATATTACTATTTTGGGTTTTTTATTCTCTCAATTCTTTAGTATTTATTTTCCTCTTTTTATAGCCTTAATTGGAAGTTTGCCATGGACTGGAAAAGAAATAAATCTGAATAAGTTTCAGAGATCCAAAACAACACAGAACATTTTCTCTGACCACAGTGTAGCACAAACTAATATCACATAACTAAAAATTACACAAATGTGTGGAAAGTAAGTAATATACTTGTAATTAACCCATGATCAAAGATAAAGAATGATGAAAAGTAGACGGTATTATTAGTAATTATAAAGAACACATGACATATCAATTGTGTGTGATGCAGTTAAAGACATGATTAGAGGCAAATTTATATACTTAAATTCATAGGTTAGGAATAAAGAAAACCTGATAATCATTTAGGTATACATATACATCTGAACAAGTCAAGTAAAGAATATAAAATTAAAGTGAACAGAAAATTGAAGAAAGAAAACAATTAGACAGAAATTAATGACACAGAAAATAAAGGTATAATAGAGAAACTTAACTAAAAATTGATTCTTTAGAAATGCTAATGAAAGTTAAATATGATAACTTGTATAAGTAATCCCAACACTCAGGAGACTGAGGAAGGAAGGTCAGAAGTTTGAGACTATCTTGGACTACACAGTGGGTTTCACTTTGAGCTACATACTTATACCCTGTCTCAACAAACAAAAAAAGAAGAAAATATTAATTGGTAGGCCATAACCAGAAAAAAAATCAAGAAAAAAAGAGAAAGGGAAGATTAACATGAGAAATAAAGAAGTAAATCACTCAAATTCTATAGACATTAACAGATCAAAGGATTTGTGAAAACTCTAGGGCAATAAAAAATCATTAGAATAGATAAAATACTATTTTTTTTCATCTTAAACAGGAAAACACAGGGCTGGAAAGGTGGCTCAGTGGTAGAGTGCTTGCCTTGCATGTATGAGACCCTGGGTTTGATTCCTCAGTACCACATAAGCAGAAAAAACCGGAAATAGAGCTATGGCTCAAGTGATAGAACACTAGCCTTAAGCTGAAGAGCTGAGGGACAGTGCCCAGGTCCAGAGTTCAGGCCCTATGACCGACAAAACAAACCAACCAACCAAATAAAAACAGGAGAAAACAGTAAAAATGTGAATGGGTCTTTATACATTAAAGAATATGCTTGGTGCTGGATGCTCACACCTGTAATCTTAGCTACTCAGGAAGCTGAGATCAAGGATTAATGTCAGCCTAGGCAGGAAAGTCTGTGAGAATCTTGTTTCCAATTATCTACCTCATCCCACTCAAAAAAGCAAGTGGAGCTGTGGCTCAAGTGGTAGAGCACCAACCTTGGACTCAAAAGCTCAGGGACAAACTGGGAGCTGGTGGCTCATGCCTATAATCCTAGCTACTCAGAAGACTGAGATATGAGGATCTCAGTTTGAAGCCAGCTGGGGTAAGATAAGTCCCTGAGACTCTTACCTCCAATAAACTACTCAGAGAAGGCCAGAGGTGGCATTGTGGCTCAAGTGGTAGAGTCCTAGCCTTGAGCCAAAGAAGCTGAGAGACAGTGCTCAAGCTCTGAGTTTAAGCCTCAGGACCAGAACAAAAAAGAAAGAAACAGACTTGTTCATCAAAATTGAATTATGAACTATTTCCCCAGTACTAAATAGCTTTGCTGGTGACTATGATCAAATATTTAATGTAAATGCCAAACCAAATTACATTCAGACTATGGAAAGATCATGTCTGAAGTCACTTTATGAAGTGACTTTTTGAAGCCAACATAGTCTTGATCCCACAGCAGAAGAAGACGATTGCAAACTAATATTCCCTGAATGACAGGAAAGTAAAACAGATTCTGTTGAGGGAGACAGGTATGAATGGGAGTGAAGAATGTCAATAGATGGGGTGAATGATAGTGATGTGTGAGTTATATGCATGTCTTCATGCAGAATGATGAAAGCTGTTGAAATTGTTTTAAGAATGCAGGAATGGTGTGAGGAAGAGTATTAGAGGGAGAGTGAATAGGATTAAGGAACACTGTATCCATGTATGAAAAGGTCACAATGAAATCCCTCTTGTGCAAATAATAGATGCCAATAAAATTTTTCAAAAAGCATTTAACAGGAAAATACTACACAGAGTATTAGGAACCTTGATTCTAGGATATGTTTATGAGAAAGTGGAACTGATTCTAGAAATGCAGGATTTGTTTAATATTGGGGAAATCAATTAATGTAAAACACTTTACTAAGAGAAAAAAACGAGGGGAAGTAGATACGTATAGGCATGCTAATGGATGGAATAAAAGCATTTGAGGTCATTTAAATGTACTCACAATAAGACATTCAATAGAGTAGATGTACTGTGAAGCTTCAAAACTTGCAACTTTCCTGGTGGGGGTCTCATCCTCACTAACAGGCTGCAAACTCCCTTTTGGGAGATCTTTTCACAAATTCTTTCTTGCCTTTCCTGGAAGACATTCCAACACAACAATGGCACCCCTCATACCTTGTGCTATAAGATACATGCCCACAGTTCTCCACTCACTTGGCCCATCTGCTCATCTGATTCTGGTTTCTTGGTGCTAACCCTTCTTCCCATCACACTATGGCTATGGTATATCTTCTTCTCTAAGACCTGTGAGAATAATACATCCTGTAATTTCTTTCACATGCCTCAAGCATATGTCCATGTTGGGGTGATCCTTATAAACCCCACAAGTGGATTTACATTTACAGCCCAGTAGGGCTCGAAGGAAACATTCTCTATCTGGTAATATTCCACTGTATGATGAATATTGAAAGTTTTCTTCTGAAACTTGAAATGCACAATTCTAAAATACCTTCTATAATTACCTCTTGAATCCAGTTGTTAGGCATTGCCTTAAGGATTAAAGAAGACAATGAAATAAGGACATTACAATAATTTTTAGAAACTTCCTGTATGAAGAAACCAAACTATTCCATAGAGAAATGGCTAAAACTAATAAATGAATGAAGTCTGGTCACTAGATAGATCAATATTTAAATTCAACTAGAATTCTATACATAACCAACAAACAACTAGAAAATAATTTAGTAAGTCTAAACTTTATAGTGGAATAAAATATCAAATATTTAAAAATAAATAATAAATATGCAAGACTTCTGCATACAGGCTGTAATATTTTACCCATGGAAAGTGAAGGAGGGAATATGATTATACATGGAGAGTCTCAATATCCCAAAGATGTTTATTCTTCCCAAATTAGTACAGTCTCTATCAAAATCTCATATGTTTGAGGAGTGGGTTTGGTGGAAATAAGTAAATTAATTCCAATATTTATGTGGAAAGACAAAGAAACAAGGATAATCAGGGAAAACTGAAGGAGAACATTACAGAACTCAACTGCCAGTGTTACAAGTCTATATTAATCAAAAAAGTATGATATATCAAAAGAACACACCAGTGAATCCAGAAACAAATCCATTCCCAATGTCATCATTAATTGTTAAAAGTGACCTTGCAATACAGTGAGAAAATGAAGTACTCTGAACAAATGGTGGTAAGTAAATATTTGTGTTATTTTTGCCAATTGTGCTTTCTTTCACTCCATACAGAAAAAATAAATCCTAGGGGGCCTTCTGGTCCATCTTCCAGAAGATAACATATTTTATGAATATTTTATGATTTAAGGGTAAAAATGGTTTTCTTAAGCAGGATACAATGAGCACTAAACAATAAAATGATAAGAAAACAAAAGAAAAAAAATAAAGGAAAATATGAAGATATTTTATTAAGCTTAGGAACTATTTTTCACCAATTGGCAATTATTAGAAGAAAGAAAAGTGGGAAATAACATTTTAACACATATAACTATGAAGGAATTATATACAGAATATCTATATAACTCCTATAAACCAATAAGAAGATAAGTAATCCATTACAATTTAGCCAAAAGACTTGAATATCCTCACATAAGAAGATACCCAATTGCAAGAAAGTTTTTGACAAGGTGCTTAACCTTAGTACGGGGAAAGTCCAAATTAAAAACACAATGAGACACCTATACATACAAGAATGGCTAGAATTTAAAACATTGCCAACATCTAGTCTTGGAGGAGACATAAACAAATAGGAGCCCTCCTATATAGTTGGTAGGAGTGTACTCAATTTTGATTGCTCAATAATATCTCCTAAACATGAATATACATAGGCTATGAATAATTTCATTCCCAAACCTGACAGAAATGTATATATATGTTCACCCAAAGATCTGAATAAACATGTCCATAGACACACTTTTTATATTGCCCAAAGATGAAACAATTTAAATGTCCATGAGTTCAGTTGTTCATCATAGGATACTGGCTAAAAGTTGTAATGTACCATACAGATTACAGTAAAGAATAAAAGTCAGCAGTGACAGATGGTCTTATGCATGCAATATTGAGCAAGATAACTCAGGTATGAGCAAGTATATTCTGCATTGGCCCATAATAGAATGTTTGAAACACAAGTATCCTCAGCTTTCAGAATTTGGGAGGGATCATTTGGAGACCGACTAAATGAGGTCACGAAGAGACTTTTTGCTTCCTATCAATGTCCCATTCAAGAATAAAATAGGGAAAAGAAAGAAAAAAAGCATAAAATAGGGCTACAATGGGTATATTTATGGTGGAAAAATTTATCAAGCCATACGCTAATGGCTTGCATATATCTTTTATATAAGTAAGTTGATTTAAGACAGATTCCTGAAGAAGCATTACATGTGTGGTTTCCTCTTATAACCCATGAGGATATAGACATGTGTGATAGGAAATTGTCATGGAGTATGAATTGAGCAAAAGGGTAAATTTCAGACATCTTGCAGAATGTAGAATGATGCTGTCACTGTGTATAGGGTAGGGAAGGGAGAAGCCTATTAGCAGAAACATTAAGTTAGAGTTTCCTATAAAGAGGTTATTTAATCCATTGGCACTTTTCCTTTTTGTAAAGAATAGAAAAAGAAGTTTCGATTTTCATGCATATTAGTTATAGGAGGTCAGTGACAAAAATTTGTGAAAGTAATCAGTTTGTTCTCTTCTATTAGGTTCTACACACTCAGCCCTAAATTGAACTATAACTTAAGAGTGGTCTTCAGAGGGCTGGGAAGGTGGCTCAGTGGTAGAGTGCTTGCCTTTGCATGCCTGAAGCCCTGGGTTCGATTCCTCAGCACCACATACGCAAAAAGAAAAAAGCCGGAAGTGGCGCTGTGGCTCAAGTGGTAGAGCACTAGCCTTAAACTGAAGAGCTGAGGGACAGCGCCCAGGCCCAGAGTTCAGGCCCCACGACTGGACCAAAAAAAAAAGAGTGGTCTTCCGATGTCCACCACAGCCACAGAAACAATTATATCTTACATAATGACTCAATATACAAATATATGCTTTTTTCTTTTTGTATTTTTTTTTTTTGTCAGTCATCGGGCTTGAACTCTGGGCCTGACTGTAGTCCCTCAGCTCTTCAGCTCAAGGCTAGGGATTTACCACTTGAGCTACAGCACCACTTCCATTTTTCTGGTGGTTTATTGGAGATAAGAGTTTCACGGCCTTTCCTTCCCTGGGCTGGCTTTGAACCACGATCCTCAGATCTCAGCCCCCTGAGAAGCTAGGATTACAGGCATGAGCCATCAGTGCCCGGCTTTTTTTGTAAAAATTTTAATTGCTATTATAAAGGTGATATACAGAATGGTTACAGTTACCATAAGTCTGGTAAAGAGTACATTTCTTTTTGGACAATATCACCCCTTGCCTTTCCCTCACTCTCTCCTAGTTTTTCCCTCCCGTCCCTCACCCACATATACTTTTTTTTTTCAATTTTGGATTTTATTTTGGACTTGACACATCATGCAGTTAGACATTTGGGATTTGGTTAGCTACTTAGCAACAGTACTTACTTTGATTAAAGTACATAGTATGTTATAATGCAACCCATGAAAATTATAAAAAGAATTTATAAAGCAATAGTGCTTTTTTGATTCCAGGTGTTGTATTGCATGTCTACAATCCCAACACTTGGAAGGCTGAAGGAAGATCATGAATTTGAGGCTAATCTGGTCTACACAGTACATTCCAAAACAGCCTGGGTCACATAGGGAGATCCTGTCTGCATAAAACAAAATTTTGTTTTGATTGGCACATACACTCACATAAATTTGAAACATACATTTTAGCAAACAATAACCTTACTTTGTGCAATGCTTTCTGATATTTTCTGTTTTGTTCTAGCCTTCATGTCCTAATCATTTAAAATGGCTGCCAGGAGCCAGTGGCCTGTAATTCTAGCTCCTTGGGAGGCTGAAATGGGAAGGACCTAAGTTCATGGCCAGCGCAGGTAGAAAAGTTTATGCCTTCATCTCTAGTTAGATACTGAAAGGCTAGGCTGGAAGTGTTGCTTAAGTAGCAGAGCACCAGCCAAGCAAGCTGAGAGAGTGAAAGGCCCAGGAAACACCAGCACTTGTCTTCATGCCTATAATCCTAGCTACTCAGGAGGCTGAGATCTGAGGATTGCAGTTAGAAGCCAGCCTAGGCAGAAAAGTTCCCATGAGACTCTTATCTCCAATTAGCCACTCAAAAACTGGAAGTAGCACTGTTGCTCAAGTGGTAGAGCGCTAGCCTTGAGCACAAAGAGGCTAAGGGATGGTGCCCAGGCCCTGAGTTCAGGCCCCACAATGGACAAGAAAGAAAGAAAAAGAAAGAAAGAAAGAAAGAAAGAAAGAAAGAAAGAAAGAAAGAAAGAAAGAAAGAAAGAAAGAAAGGAAGGAAGGAAGAAGGAAAGAACGAAAGAAAGAAAAAAAGAAAGGAAGACAGGAGGGAAGGAGGGAGGGAGGAAGGTAGGCAGGCAGGCAGAAAGGAAGGAAGGAAGGAAGGAAGGGAGGAAGGAAGGAAGGAAAGAAAGAAAGGAAGAAAGAAAGAAAGAAAACAAAAGGTGGCCAATCAATAAAATGGTAAAAAATAGTTACATGAATAATTAATTAATGTGCTACAACTGAGTTTCAAAAACATTATCTTCCAGAGTTCCATGAATTTTGCTCTACTATTTTGACCCCAACATTGTTAGTGTCTATCTTTGTTTCCTTTGCCTTGCTGACATTCTGAATTTATGCAAACTTATGATATATCTTTTTAAATAGTCTCAATTTGTTCTAAAACAAGTACTTTAAAGGCTCTTTCAAAGTTACATATCCATTGAGTCAAATAAAGCCAATAGAGGAAAAATTCATCCAAGGCTCCAGAAACAGGAAGCTCAATACCTGCATGGCAGATGCTTCCTGTCCTGCCTCTGTCACAATGTCAGGACACATGCGAGCAGATGGTGACTGTGACTGAGTGACTGGAGCTCACCCCTAACCTTTCAGGGAACCATATATACTCTAGCTTTCCATGAAGTTCTCTTGCATTTCCGACAGGTGGGAAAGAGAGTGCCAGCGAATTCTGCAAAACACAAAGACACCTTTGAAAGAGGAACAAAGGACTCTGCACCTGACAATGCAGACTGGTGTGAGCATCTCTGTGCATCACCGTGATAAAGGAGTTCACGGTCTTGAGTTTCCTTTATCTCTCTTTTCAGGGTGTCAGGTCTTTCTCGGGCCATTGAAACTGTGTCTACAGGGGAGTTAGCAAACATGTAGGAAAGCAACTAGCTCAGACATGTGAGAAGAACCTTCTCTGTCTAACACAGGGACAAGTTTCACCTTAGTAACACTTTCATTTTAAACCATTTTCTATGGACTGATGGAACAAAAGTTTCCCTACAAAAGGATCTGGGATCGCTTTTAGGCAAGTTGACAAACCTGGCTTATGTTCAACATCCAAAGAAAGGAAGACATGTTTTGGGCTAAGCAGTATAGTCTGGCTTGCTGTTGCCGTCCCAGTGAGAACAGGGCTTCTCTACTAAAAGTGATACGAAAGTGTGAGCTGCCATTTATTTCGTGAAAAAAAAAAGGGTCAAAAGAATGAGGAATGTTATAGGGTGGACTGGACCAGCAGTTACAAATGTAAACTAAGATTCACATGCCCAAGTATCTACAAGGCATTTACTGTAGCATGAGATCAGAAGTGGCCTACAATTCCAAGCTAGGGAGGAAAGGGACACAAATGGCTACACAATGGGCAACCATTAAAATAACACTTACAAACTCACAGGTGTAAAAATAAATGAACTAAACATAGAAAGGATGAATTAAGCACTATTTTAAGCATATAGTATATACATATTACATATGCATAGAAACATATTCCAAAGAAACACTGAAAGATGTTAAGAGATGCTGTAAACATTGTCTAATGAACACTGAATTTCGTCTTCTCTCCTTTTTCTTTCAAAACTTTCACTATGTGCATGGCTTGATTTCACAGCTGGATAAGTAGAAACTATTTTTAAAAATGTAATGACATATTTCTTTATAAACTCTAACTTGTTCAGTCATAGATTCAAAAATAGGACAGGATTTTGTCCATATTTCTTTTCTATAATGACAATTCCAGGAGTTAAATTTTCAACTCAATACAGAGAACAGAAAGACTGCTAGCATCGGTGAATCATATACAAAATAAAAGATAAACAGGGATTCTTACCCACTGGGTGTACCTGCATGAAGGAAGACCAATTTAGGAAAAATAGCTCTTGGACTGGGAGTGGAGCACCTGCCTAGTATGTAAAAGGCTGTAGGTTTGATCCCCCAAACAACAGCAAACAGAAAGCATACTCAAATTTCTTACCAGAGACATATATGTATATTAGGAGGGATATATAAAACAATTTATAACTTCAGTCTACAAATCAGATTAAAGGTTGAGATGGATTAGCTAGCTGAGAGCACACACTGTCAGTGAAAATGGCATCAAATTCAAAGGTATTCTTTCCCAGTCCTACAGCAGCTAATGTCACTCAACTGCCAACAGGCAAAAGTGAGCACTGGACTAATCTCTAGAGATATTGAAAGAGAAATGGAAGGCAGAACAAAAATTGAGGCTGCTGGATTCAAGCAGGAGTTGGAGCATATCCCCCGGGAGCCAGCAGGTGTGCACAAGCTAACGTATCCTCAGGTCACATGTAGTTTCTGGTTATTTATCACTTTACTGAACCATAGCTGTCAGTATGTTCATCACCAAAGGTACACTGTTGCCCTGGCAAATATAAGGATGAAAAAAAAACCAGGCCAATCTGCTTCATTATTGATTTTTCTGACTTGATAAATGTCACAGGTAATTTCATATGGCAAAAAAAAGCAAACTTCCTCTAACTTTTAGTAACAGATTATTACTAGAAAGACTTATTTTTTTTAAAGTTTGCTTTTTAAGCCCATAATTGAAATAAAATTTAATAGATCAGGTCTGTGCAGCACATTTTAAATACTGAAATTTTGCGAGTCATCTTGATGAATTGCCAAGGGCTGCTGACGTTTTCAACAGCTTCTTGGTAAGGTACATGGATAAACTACTGATGATACAGTTGTTCAAAGTCCTGCTCTCAATTAAAGGGCCCTAAATAAAAGGTTTTTTTTTAAAGAACTTCAAATGTTATCACAAAATCAGAACATGGTTTTAAGGGAAAACCATGAAGTATGCAATGGATGGCTAGGATCTAGGATCTATCCACTGGGTTTTCTTGTTTATAAATAAGTTAAATTATTTCAACATCTTACAACGCCTTCCAAGGCCTTTGGCTAAGACATTGATTGCTCCTGACTGTGGAAATAACATTGGGTCACTGATAGTCCATTGAATGAGAGTAGAGTCCAAATGGGAGGGGAGAGCAGAGCACGGAGTCTGTCTGGACTTCTTCTTTGAAGGGAAGGATTATGGCATTAATTCATGCATAAAAGCTAACCTTGATGGCTATGTGAAGAACTTGGTTTGGGAACAAGACTACAAATTCCTGTGGCTGTGAAAATGCCCATTCTCAGTTCTAAGTCTCCATCCCAGGCAGCTCCACACTCCCTACATGAAGCTGATTTGCCATGGTTTATGGGAGGAACTCATCACTGAAAAATCGTGCAGTGAATGGTAAGTTCTCCCTGAGATTGGTAAGTACATGAGTAGTAAATGAATAGGGGAGAAGGGAAGTTTTTCTCCTGGCAGAAATGCAGTTCATAAATATAGAAAGCATTATGGCAAAAGAAAACTATCAATGGATGACAATTTGAGCAAGAAAAATATAAAAGTAGGTGTATAGTTTCCTGGCATTTCCTTCAAACTATTATGTGAGTTTCAAAGAGAAAAACTGCAACTTTACAGTGTGGAAACCTGTCATCAGCAGCAAATGATAAAATACTAACATCCATAAGCGGTATCAACTGACTTCATGTACTTGCTGCTATATTGCATGGACATGGACAGCCTCCCTCCTGTGATACTCCTTACAAAGACACATCACCAGAATCTAACAACAAAGAAGCACTAGAAACCAAAGGATCAGACATCCAGACCTCTGAAAAAGTATCTGGTCTCTACTTTCCAAGAAAAAGAAAGGCTGAAGAACTCTTTATGAGTGAAAGAAAAAATAGAACATGAGCAGCTAATGTATTGTCATAGGTTAGGGGGGAAAACTTTTCAGGGGGGGGGGGAAACTAAAAAAAAATATCATCAAGGACATTGTCGTACAACTGATAGGGAACTGAGAACAGTAGGCCAATTACATAATCACATATATCAATGTTAAGTTTTCTAGGTTTGATAACTGCTGTATTTTATAAGAGAGTCTGTTCTTATTTGTAGGAAATATTTACTGAAGTATTTAGGAGTGAGGGTGAGGAAGATAGGAAGGTGTGTGACAGAGACCCTAATACAGAAATATCATTTCTCTACCTTGGAATTCCTCCCTAGCCACACCAGGAAGTCAGGCCAGGCCAGCTGGAAAATGAGGTTCAGTTATCACCTGGAAGAAGAAAGAATGCATACATGTGTGCCTACATAACTTAGGAACAGCTGTGGGTGTTTCCATAGTCTCAGCATGCTTAATGCACACAAGAGTCTAAGATACCATCTTAAATATCACTTAAGATAGGTGTGAGACTTGAGGTATGATTCATCCTGAGGCAGAATTTGGCTCCAGCTGTGAACGGGAGAAATCAGACAAAATGTGTACCTGAATACATAGTGGGACAGATAGATATAAGATAGATAGCGCCATGCCAAAAAGGAGAAACAGAAAAGGAGGAAAGGGTGAAAGTCCAAGCAAGTCCCAAACCCTAACAAGCCAAACTCACTCAAACTTTAGTCTTGAGAGTCATTTTGTTTTGGGGTGGGGGAGGTTTGTTGCTGCTCCCTACAAGCCCACTGGAGTGGGGACTTTATGGTAATTTTTTTCCATTTGAAGGTAAGTTCACACAGGGCAATCTGACCCCCACGTCTTTGGTGGGAGGTTTTCCTTGAAGACAGGAGCTACTGGAGTGGGTTCTGGAGGTCCTTCCTCTTTCTTAACTCTAGTGCAGGTTTCCGGTGATTCTGGAGAAGTCATGGTCCCACAGAATCCAGGCAGTTCAACCACCTCCATTCCTTCAGCCAGGCTTTGTCTGGCTCCTTTAGTGCCAACGGACACACTAGGATCAACTATTTGTCCACATCCCCAGCACATACCTCAAAACTCTTTCAGCCTCTACTCAAAACTCAGCCTCTAAAGCCACTTCTACATTTTTAGTCATTTGTGACAGGACTATTCTATTTCTCAGCACACAAAAGCCTTTAGAAGGGCCACATGGAATATGATGACATGGACTGCATATGCCAACAAGGAAGGAACACACTCTGAAGGACTTGGTGTTTTCCCTCTGTACCTCAGACTGGTCTCTGTGTTAATTAATGCTAACAGCTTTCCCTCAAGAGATCACACTTAGAACCTGAAGACATCAAATAAATTGTCATTGGGCACTCCAGAGAGATTTATACCTGAAAAAGATTTCAGGAGTTAGCTACAGTTGTCAGTTATCTAGTGCCAGTGATTAAACCAAAATGTGAAGCTCTTATTTGTTTTGAAGCACCTGGCCTAAAAAACTGAAATCGAAGAAGGAAAAGGGATAAGCTCTAATCTAATTTTGTTGGATTTTCCCCCTCTCCCATTGCTCAATTATTAATTTTTTTTCTTAAAAAAATTAACATCCATATTTCAAGGTCCAAAGTCTCAGAGCTAAAAGGTGGGTTTATAGAGTGTCAGTCAAGTTCTACAGTTGAGGAAAACAGGTATACAAAGGCAATATGATTTTCTGACATTAATAAGTCAAGCACGGCGAGTCAATAGTGCAATCCTAAATATTTAGGAGGCAGAGATTGGGGGTGGGGATTGAGTTTGGGGCCATCCCAAGCATAATAGTTGAAAAGACCTCCAGCTCAACTAATGGATGGATGTGGTGACAGCTATGGGGGAAACACTGGGGCTTGGCTGAGTGTGTGCATCTGTCATGCCCAGATTGATTGATTGAATGACGGAATAATTCTTTGACCATCATTTGTGTTTACTTGTCTGGGTTGATGGTGTAATTTTGCTATAAAAGTGTTCATTTTATAGACAAATAATGTATTTCTCTTCTATTTGACAGCTTTGCATTTTGCTTAGAAAGGCCTGATGCACTCCAGAGTTACTTATAAAATGTGTCTGGTATTTAATGGTTTGTTTTCATGTTGGAAACTTTGATTGACTTGGCCTCCCTTGTGGTGGTGTGTTCAGTTGTCCTATTTATTTTCTCAAATAGCCATTTGACCTCACATTAATTAAAGAGTATTCTATCCTTTTCTCATTATTTGAATGTTCTCTTTGTCCTATTTCAAATTCCATTAAATGCTGATGACTTCATTGAGTTCCTACTGTCTATCATACATTTGCCTGCCTAGTTGGTATATAATTTTATTTTATTTCTTGTTACTTTTAGTGTTTTTAACACCCTGATGAGACTGGACCCTTCCATTAAAATTTTCTTGTCAACTCATACAAGGTTTTATTTTTTTTTAAGAACCTAAGAAACCACTGAACCCGTGTACCCTGCCATCAGAACTTTCCCTCTTTGAGTGATCAGATGATTGTATAGATTTATCTAGGATGAAATGACCTTGATTTGAGAACTCAACACCCTGATTCTGAGTGTTCCTCTGCTGTCCCAACTTCCTAGATGCACATAAATAAAATTACACTCTCTTCCAGAGGAGGGATGAACATGATTCATATCAAAATTAAAACTGCTGGTTCCAGCTATTGATTCCTGTAGAGCAAACCACTCCAAAATTTAGTGGCTTAAAACAATAACCACTTTTACTCCATCTCATGATTTGGGGGTTGGAAATTCAAGCAGTGCTGGGTGAGGTGATCTTTGTGCCTTCCAGAGTACTAATTGGTGATCAGCAGGTGGCTGGGCTGGGCTGGAAGCTCAAAGATGGCTCTATTCACTGGCCATTCCCATAGGTGGCAAGAATGCTGAGCTCAACTGGGATTATTTCCCATAGAACCTGGATGTGGCCTCTCCAGCCCTTTCAAGGTCATTGGGATTTAGCTTGTGGCTCAGCCTTTAAAATCAAATGATTCAGAGAACAAGGTGGACATTCCATAGCCTTTAATGGCCCGACCTTGTTAGTGTCCTATAGTCTCTTCTATTACCTGCACATTTGCTTGATGAGGTCACAAGCCTACCCAAATTCAAGGAGAGGAGACACAGGAATGCCCTCTTAGTTTAGCAGTACTGGGGCCTCAGTATCTGGGCCTCAAGCTTGACAGGCAGATACTCTTTTTGCTGAGATAGGCCCCCTGCCTTGATTTTTCTTGGTTATATTTTTAAGATGTGGTCTTTTTTTCCCACCTGGAGTTCCTGGGATTCATCTGTTAATCTTCCAGTTATGGCTAGGGTAACAGGCGTTCACCACTGTGTCCAGCTCTCCACTGAGAAGAGGTCTCATGAACTTTCAGCATGGGCTGCCCTCGACCCACAATGCTCACAATCTTAATTTCCTAAGTAGCTGCGAGTACAGGCATGAGTTACTAGCTCACAACTTACTTTTTAAAGATAAATTTCCATTGAGTTTTATTTCTTGCATGCATCAAGGACAAGTGACAGCTTTCAGCATGACACTGGCTTTCCCTATTCTTTCTGCTCTTTCTTCCTGGCCACTTTCACAGCTTACTGGGTGTTTCTCCAGAAGGTGGTAGCAGCAGAGAAAGTCATCTGGAATTTTCCATCTTTTAAAACTCGTTCAATTTTAAATTTTAGCAAAATAAAAAAAAAACTTGCTAGTTGGAAGCAATGTTGCCTAATGGCAGAAAAGAAAGCTGAAAGTCCATGCTTAAGGATTCATAATGAAACTCAACACTGTGTTACAAAGAGCCCTGGAGCTGGTGGTTCTCTGCATTGATCCAGGCTTTATTTCAGACCTCCGGCAAGTATTCCAGTAAAATTGAGGTATGTATTGATTATCTCCTGCACTAGGAACCTATGCATGCCCATTGATTAGTTGAGAACACTGGTTCTCTACCATAGCCACAGAGAAAACTGTAGCCCAGCATGTTCTCCACACCTAGGCTTCCAGTTATGCTTAGTAGGCCAGTAGGATTAGCATTATCTGGTAGCTTGAAAGAAGGCAGAATCTCATGTCGAAACCTACATGCACTATATCAAAAGATGCATTTTTAATTTTGCCGAGGAGCGGATACTGGGGTTGAACTCAGTGGCTCATGATTGCTAGACAGGTCCTCTATGATTTGACCCATACCCCTAATCCTTTTGCTTTTGCATTGTTTTTAGGTAGGGTTTGTTCAATTGTGGGCCTCCTACCCCCATCTCCTGAGTAGCTGGGATTATAGACATGAACCACTATGTCTGGTTTGTTTGTGAAGAGATGGATTCTCACTGACTGTTGTCCAGGCTATGGAACTGTGATACCACTATCTCTACCTCCTGAGTAGCTATGATTACAGGTTGCTTGTAATGACACTGTACCTGGCCCAAAGAACTTAATAATTTAAACACATTATCTAGGTGATTCAGAATTTTAAACTATGGCCCTGTGTCCTTGATTCATAAATATTATTGCCTACTGGAAACCCATGGAGAGCTGTTTTTAAAAATGCTGATGTCTGAGCTCCTTTCTTCTGCTTCAACTCCAATTTAATTGGTTTGGGGTGAGACCTGGGCATGAGGAATTATCAAAGCTCCTCAAGTAATGCTAATATGCAGCAAACTTGAAGAAGTGCTGTTATATATAGTTTGCTACGAAGTGTATGTTATACCTGGAATGGTTGGCCATCATCATTTAAATACATCTTGTATTTAATGCACTTCATATAACAGCTCTTTTCCAAGGCAGTTTTTCTTTTGCACAAAATATGCACTCAGTAAACATTTACTGCTATTACTGTTGTTGAAAATGCTGCTTTAATTGGCCTTCAGTGGGACTCAGGCATCCAAATTTCTGAAAAAAAAAATGCCTCATGTGATTCTATTGTGAAGCCAAGGTTGAGAACCATTGGGCTGGCTTCTACAGTTCCAGCTGATGGTTGCTATGGAGAGATTTGGGTGGAGAAGTGTCAAATGTTCTGGTTTTAAGAAGCACCTCAAATCCAAGCCTTTTATTTTAAAAAATGTTGACAACAAATTCGTATTTTTTTTTTGCAAAAACTGTGTGAGCAAAATAAAGCACCTCTGTGGGTGGTGTGAGCTAGGTAAGTGTGTGAATGTGCCTGTGCATGGATCACAGGGTATTTGGATAGCATGGAGGTCATATCTGGGGATCCAGGACCCCCGAAGGATTGCCTGACAGTGCATGCTACTACTGCTGCTGCATGGGAAAAAACATATCATTATCCCTAAGTAATCCTAGCTTTAAAAAAATCATGATTACATTTCTGTCAGTACATAATACATAGTCCAAACTAGAGACTGTGACATTCTTGGGGAATAATAAACTGTGCCTCATTCAGCATTCTTTGCAAATCTGGATGTGTCAACAGAAGCAGGGAATTTGTAGCAAAAATAAGGAGGTGGGAGGCATTGGGAGGTTCTGGGATAAAAGGGATCCTAAAGGAGCTAGGTGCTGCCTGAGTCCCACTCAGTGAAGAAGCAAATCCAAAGAAAGGAGACTGAGGACAAAGTCCAGGACAAGGAATAAGGGTTTGCCAGAAAATCCTTTGCCAGAAGAAAGGTTTTCTACCTCGTTTTGGTTTCCTTTGTTGCCTCTTTTGTGAGGACTTGTTTCCTTGGGATGATAACCAGAGATCCTTGGATGAATGTGTGGCATAGGGATGGGAGTCGGAGAGCTGGGGCCATGCAGCCAGTCAGGCTGTGTGAGGAAGGTCCCAGTCTGTTTTGTCTTCAGGACCTCCTGCTGACCTGGGCACAGAGGGCAGAGGGCCCACAATCAGATACTTACTGCCCACATCTCTGTGTTTGCCTCATGCTAGTAAAGAGACAAAGGACGGCATCAACGTTAAAATAAATGATGAGGATACTTCTATTTCCGATAGTAATAATAAGAGTCATCAATTCCCAAATGCATACAATGATCACGTACTGGCCCTGATAAAACATGTATCAATGCACATTGGAAATCAAATGAAATGTTTCATGCTGTTTGCCGATTCTTTTTACTTAAATATATTTTAGATGGTACATAAAAATGAAACGTTTATGGGGGGGTATCGTGTGAGGTTTCACACTGTGTAAACATTCAATTTCAGGATGAATGTATCAATCTCATCAAATATTTATCATATATTTATAGAAGAAAACATTTGAAATCCTTTCTTACAGCTTTTGAAATATTCAGTCTATCATTATCTATAGTCACCCTTCTGTAATAGCACACCAGTACATCCTAATCGTATCAGTGAGAGCTTAGTACCAACTGATTAATCCCTCTTCATTACTGCTTCTTCTTTAACTCCCCCACCAGCCACTGGCATCCCATTATACCAATAACTTGTAAGAGATAATTGTTTTTAATATTCCACATGTAAGTGAGAACATGTGCCACTTATCTTTATTTGCTGCTCTTATCTGATTTTGCGTAATAATCTCTAGTTTCACCCATGTTGTCACAAAGAACAGAATTTCATCCTTTTTGTGGCCAAATAATATTCTATTGTGTGCAGGTACCACACTTAAAAAATTGTCTTTAAGTATTTGTACAAAGGGGTTTCAATTCAACATGCCAATTTATTGAGGATACATACATCCTGACCAGGGCCACCTCTTCCAGAATTCTCCCCACCCCCAATCTATAAGGGAGTGGGATCTCACTCTTCTGTTCTCCACACATTTGAGTGGTTCCAGTTCCACTTGTCATAAAAGTGCCTTCCACAGCCTGCAAACCTCTATGTCCACCAACTTCCCAGGCTCCTTTTCTACTCATGGTGGCTCTGCTTCCCTACTCTGCCCTTGCTCAGCCCATCCTGTCTGTCCTTACCAACCATTTGCTGCTCCTCCACAGTGAGACCTTTGCTCTTTCTGACCCCTCCCGAATCCATGAAGGTTTCTTAGACCCACTCTCTTGTCCATATCCCCTTTTCTTCTTAATATTCAACATTTCATTACTGATTCTTTTGTAAATTGCCCTTCAGCTTCATGAAGATGGAGGTTTCCTGTTTCATTCACACTTTTCTGTATACCCAGAATTGACACCAATTCCAAGCACCTAACTGTCACTCAATTAGTATATTAGAGTGAATGAATAAACTTTATCTTACAACCACAAAACAAATGTTGAGTGCGAAGTTACGTTACATTCATTGAAGATCATAAGTGACCAATTGTTAGAAGAGACAGTGTGAATCAAAGACTGCCTGACATTGATGGGTAACTGTCGCAAGCAACTTGTCATTTTAATACTGTGATCCTTCTTGGACAATAGCAAATGTAACAATGAGAATGGAAGTAGATCTGTGTTCGGGGGCAGTTGGGATTAGGGAAATTACTAGGAGTTGGTGAGAAAATGAAAGAAATATCTGTTTTATTTACTCTGGTTAGGGTTATTCTTAACTTTCAGAGCGATTATTGCTGTTTCTTAGATGATTATTTGTTGGAGTTGGATCTTTGAAGTGAGAAAGAAGTCAGAGTTTTTAGCACATCATGTTTTCCTGGGGGCAAATATGTCAAGGGACAATTTAGATTTTAGATTGCTTAAGAATGTCATCCAATGGGCGAACAGCTGCAGGAATTTCGGAAACTGAAGACACTCTAGGTGATTACCGCTGCAAACATATCCCCAGGACTCTTCTGTAGAGAGCTCATTAAATCAGTTTTCAATGTTCCCAACACTCCCTCATTGGAGCATAAATCAGAGATAATTCAATTCATGCCAGATACAGGGTGCCCAGCTGACCAATTGTGCCTAAAGCCTCAGGGGACTTGGTAAATATTAAGCCACCTACTCAAGCCTGAGCTTCCAGTGGGTCAAAAGTGCTTAGTCCATAAGGTCTTCTAAGCAAAGCCCAAAAGCAAAGCTCAAGGAAGAGAATAAAATATTTTCTTTGGATAAAAAGAAGTTTTCTTTTCACACATCTTTTCAAAGTTGTCTGAAAAAATGCTATGCAAACAGGAAACATCTTTCGGCAGCTATGTGAGAAGCCTAGTGAACAAGACTTCCTCAGTCCCTCATACAACTTAAACATAAGGATGAAAATAGTGACTTGACATTTATAACTCATTAATTTAAAGCAATGAACTTTACAATTTCCGTAAAAATCACTTATGTGCATTTTACCAGTGAAAAAAATCTAATTTGTGTTAAGAACAAAGAAATTAGAAGAACTGGTAGATTGTACGCTCAAATATAAACACCTTTAACAATTTGTAAATTTTTTCCGTTTCTTTCTCTTTCTCTCTTTACCTCACTTTCTCCACTTCTTCCTTTTCTCCTTCCTTCCTTCCTTCCTCCTTCTTTTCTTCTTCCCTCCCTCCCTCCCTCCTTCCTTCCTTCTTTCTTTCCTTCCTTCCTTCTTTTCTTTCTTCCTTTCTTTTCTCCCTTCTTCCCTTCCTCCTTCCCTCCCTCTTCCTCCCTTCCTTTTTTTTTTTTGTGCTGGTCCTCTGGCTTGAACTCAGGGCCTGGGTGCTGTCCCTGAGCTTTTGTGCTCAAAAACTATTGCTCTACCATCTAAGCCACAATTCCATTTCCCGCTCTTATGGTGGTTAATTGGAGATAAGAGACTCATGAACTTTTCTGTCTGGGCTGCCTTCAAACTAGTATCCTCAGGGCTCAGTCCCCTGAGTAGCTAGGATTACAGGTGTGAGCACCTGGCTTCCATTTCTCTTTTTTTTCTTCTTGAATCTGGATAGACTAGGGAAATGAAGGATAGTCAGCTTATAGCACATACAGTAGATACTCTTTTTTGGGGGGGAGGGTCCGGTTGTGGGGCCTGAATTCTGGGCCTGGGTGCTGTCCCTCAGCTCTTCAGCTCAAGGCTAGCACTGTATCACTTGAGCCACAGCGTCACTTCCAGCTTTTTTCTTATGTGGTACTGAGGAATTGAACCCAGGGCCTTGAGCATGCAAGGCAAGTGCTCTACCACTGAGCCACCTTCCAGCCCCTGGCTTCCATTTCTTTTTTTTTGGGTCTGGTTGTGGGGCCTGAACTCTGGGCCTGGGCACTGTCCCTCAGCTCTTCAGCTCAAGGCTAGTGGCTCAAGCCACAGCGCCACTTCCAGCTTTTTTCTTTTTGCTTATGTGGTGCTGAGGAATTGAACCCAGGGCCTCAGGCATGCAAGGCAAGCACTCTACCACTGAGCCACCTTCCCAGCCCTGGCTTCCATTTCTTATATGAGACCTAATGGTGAATTTTATTAGTAAAGAGTGAATGGATCCTAAGGAATAATACAAGGTTTAGTCTGTGTATCTAGAATCTCTTGAGTTGCAAATATTAAAATTCTATGTAAATCCTTCTATTACTCAGCTCTCTATCACTCTAGAAAAATACCTGAGACAATTCATTTATGAAGAGCAAATGTTGATTTTGGCTTATAGTTTTGGAAGTTCCAGTACATAATCTATTCCTTTTTCTTTTTGGGGGCTGGGGGTCAGTATCAGGATTTGAATTCAGGATATCATGCCTGTTTTGTTTGCTACTCATGGCTGTGCTCTACTACTTGAGCCACAGGTAGATGGAGTCTCCCTGGCTATCCTGGCTGGGCTGATTCTGAAGTGAAATCTTCCAGGTCTCAGTTTCCTAAGTAGCTAGGATTACAAACGTGAGGCACTGACCCGTGTCTGGCCTTTTTTGCTTTTGACCCTGTGAAGTAGCAGCACATCATAATGACCTGTGTAGCAGAGCAGAACCACTCACTTCATGACCAGGGAGCAAAATGAACGAGGAGGGTGCTGGCTGGGGTCCTATAAATACTTTCAATGATATTCCTCCACCAATGACTTAAAATCCCCTCACTAGCTCCCACCTGCTAAAAGTTCCATCCACTCCTAACAGCACCATCATGGAAATCAAGCCTTTAGCAAATGGACTTTTGTGAGGACATTTAAGATCCGAACTACACCAAATAGATATTGACTTTAGCTACAAAGGCCTTGCCACTCAATGGAAATATTTATTCATTTTCTGTGTTTGTTTACTGGCAAAAATGTATATTGGCAAACAAATATCTGAAAGGAATATGGCAGGAGATAGAGAGTAGCTTTAGAAGTGACTCCAGGAGATAAGTGAAATGCAAACAGACACGTTGGAGAGATTAGTTACAGTGATGAGTTCCACCACCTCCATTGTTCTGTACAGCACTGGAGGGATCACTTGATTGTTCATACTCTAATACTGTATTACCTCCTGTATTACTGTATTCCTGTTTTACCTATGTGAAGCAATGCAGTGGCTCAGGATGGAAGGGAACACATTTTCTAATTGTCTACTATGTGTCAGAAACTCATATTTTAGTAATAGTGTCCACATGCAGAAAGGGTCTATGATACAAAAAAAGACACACAAATTATTTCTAGCCTTTATAGTAATTCTATTAAGGAGATATTGTTATTCTCATTTTATAGAGGAGAAAAGTAGGATCTGAAAAGTGTTAAATAATTTGTTTTGTGTCACTAAGTACATAAGTTAGAATTCAAACCTGGGTCTGAGTTGAGAGTCCCCAAATCATCCTGCCTTCTAGCCTGTCTGAAAACCAGACAAAATCAATTGGATGTGACTTATACTGCTCTCAGGACTTGGAAAGGATAGGGTTCGCATGGAAAAACTATAAAGCTGAACCCAGACAAATAAATACCAGCCTCTACCAGCTACACTTTTCAGATGAATGATTGAGAGAAGGGTGTCTTGAAAAACTTAGTGGGGATATAGTTATTTAATTTTGTGGTACGGATAGGGTATATGTGGCCCATAGGCCATATAAGACCTGAAAAAATCATTTGACCTGGCCTTGTGAAGGCAACCATAGGCAGGACTTGGAGCTTTTTGCAAAGATAAATTCAATAAATCTAGGCAAGCAAATGTTATAAATATCCAAATGGCCTTTGGCCTTTGGCAGAAAATGTTTTCCTACTCTTGCTTTAGAGAAATGAAAATAACCAAATCAGGTCACTTTTTTGATGAGATGTTAATTCATAATGACATGTTGTCTATGCATAAACATCTAGATTTTTCCACCTCATAATGTTCACTTAAAAACATGATTCACTCATATCTTAACTCCAGATATATACAAAACATATCAGGAAAAGTTTTGCCATCACCTGCTTATAAACTGTCTCCTTTAGAAACATATTCCTTCTTTCTTCTCAGTCTGAAAGTATAACTTACTTTTTGTGTGTATTAATTGTACAAAATACTAGACTTCATTGCAGTATTTTCATATATGCCCCCCACTCTCTTCCTGACTCTTCTCATTTGCTCACACCATGGTCTCCTTCCTTCTTCTGGCAAGTCAGGCCATAAGCCCTTCTACTTTCAGGTCATCTCATATATGTAATTTTAACTATTCATATATACATCCTATGTTTATAAGAAAAATGATTTACCTGTGATTTTTATTAGTTCAGCCATGTTTTATGCAGGAACATAATCCTTCAGCAGGAGTTACTTACAAAGTACACTAGTCCAGTAAAGAGTCACTGCATCAAGTTCAGCTCCTATGAACTTGCAAAGCTCAGGGGTGTGCAGGACTGGGCAGAGGGCAGTTTGTTTGCAAACTGACAGACTCCAGAGAGGAAATGATAAATGCCACCGAGTCTCCAGCCAACTCTGTGTCATTGGACTTTCTAAAAACAAATAAAGTCTTCTGACTGACTAGAACTGCTTCAGTGACCTTTAACAACATGCTTTCTTCATAAGGTCTTGAGCAGTTTAATCTTTACAAACTTGGGAAATAGGTAAAATTCCTTGTAAAGATCAAATCCATTAATGACTCAATACTGTAAACTAGATTTCTTACTTTGGAAATCGAAAGAAATAGGGCAACCATAAACAAGCTAGTCAATTGTCATACAGAGAGTTGACTAGCTAGAAAAAAAATAGTTTCCTTTTCTTAAATGTTTTAAGTTTATTTTTGAGAGTTTAAGCTTTAAAAATTTTAAATTACCTGGTATAATTACTTTGTGGAAGTATCATCAAATAACATTAATAATTTATAATTGTGCCTTCTATTTTCTTTATATATATATATATATATATATATATAGTGAGAATACCATACAGAGGAGTTACAATTACATGGGCATGCCTTCTATTTTTTTTCTTCAGTGATTTCTTACTTTTTTCATGGTGTTTGAAAACTTATGAGAAATACTAACTCATTTAGAATTTATTTTTCTTTTTAAAAAAAAATTTTATTGTAAAATACCATACAGAGGGGTTACAATTACATGGGCAAGATAATGAGTACATTTCTTATTAAGCATTGTTGCCTCCTCCTTTGTTTCCCCTTCCCATCCCTTCCCATCTTCAGGCCCTCCCCTCCCCTGCTAGAATTTATTTTCTCCCCATCAATACTCAGTGTATTGCCAAGGCAATATAAAAGATACTTCAGATACCCTTTGACACATTGGGGAAAATGATAGGAATAAATAAGAAGAAAACAGTAAGAATGAGTAGGAAGTCAGAAGTTCTAAGTTGGGATCTTTTGACCTCATTCAAACATATTGACTAAAAAAACCTGAGTAATGTTTTTGGAAGGGCAGAATTATTTCTTTATATGACCGCTTCTATCATTGGGCAAGTTATATATTTCCATATTGAAACTCAATATCTTTTCAAAATGAAAAAGTATGAGCATAGTTAAAATACAAAGGGATGAAATATATGAAATTGGAATTGCTCTTGGAAAAGCTGATCACAAAATTCATCATACCCAGTGTCTCAACTCTATTGCATGGACATGTGAGTCAGTGTGGAGGAGAACCCTAGAAGACCACCCTAGCATTCCAGTGTGGGGTGAGTGTGTATGAGCTATCAGCCCAACTGGAGGCACAGCCAACTAATTCCCGATAGAGCAGCTACCTTGCTGGTAGCTGTTATCTTACCTGCTGGAGACCTAAACAGAAAGAGCCAATTCTAGACTAGAACAGAGAGGGTGGGGTGGGAAGGGAGAGGGTATGTGTGTGCCTGTGTGTCAGGGGAAAGCCAGACTGCTCTTCCACTTCACATTTGCCCTGTTTAGAGAAAGTCATTGCCTGGCAGCAGCAATACAAAGTAAGATGTTAATACCTAGCCTTTGCAGCTGGTTCTCATCATTCTTGTCTCTGTTGCCAACACCAACACTGACTGTTTCTACTTTAAGGGAGTGTTGGCTCTCAGATCACTTTAAGGCTCCAAGTCAAGTTAGTTGTGGTCCCCTTTGGCTTTGTATCTTTTGTCTTCTGTGAATATACTACAACTGCCTTCCTTCAAATAGTGCTAATGAACACTTATAAAATGAATGGCATGTTTATAATCCCTTTGATTTGTACCAGTTAGTGTATTAGGGTCAGAATAGGGACTGAGGATATGAGATTGACAAAGATACCAAGGTCTTCACATTCAAAGAACTTTCTCTTATTGGGAAGAAGAACATGGAGATGTTTGGCCACAAGTAGAAAGTAGAAGAGGAAAAATCAGTCAATGAAGACAATGAAGAAAGAGTGATCAACCACACTGGGAGGAGATTACAGATGTCTTTAAAGCTGGTGTGATAGTTTAAATTGGAAGTTAAAATTTAGAAGAAGGAATGGAAAACATTTTCAAGTATGACCCAAGATAGAAATATAAATTGTTCTTATTTGGGGTAGCACGAATGTTTGAATTCAGGGCCTTTAACATGCTCTATCGTTTTAGTGACATGCCTAGTCTTTTTTTAACAATGTGATATTTAAAATTATTAACAACGTTGGTGCGGGGGGAAGTGGGGGAAGGGGGGATGATTGGGTGGTGGGGAGGTAGGGGGGAGGTAGGGAAGGGATGTGAAGGGTAAACAAAGGAGGAGGCTGCAATGCTTGGTAAGAAATGTATGCATTATCCTGCCCATGTAATTGTAACCCCTCTGTACAGTATGTTCACAAAAAAATAAAATTAAATTTAAAAAAAATAAAATAAAATTATTATCTTTAAGTAGTTGTAAGAGGGATGTGTTATTTAACAAAGCAGTATATGAATACAATGCCCTTCAACAATCTCACCCCACTTCGGCCCACCCCTTCCTTAACATTTCTCAATTTTGTAATATATACAATGAATTCTTGACTGCATTTTTATCCCCCTTCATCTTCTACCCCCTCCCCACTACTTTCTCCTTGCGAGTACCCCATTTCTTGATGCTTATTTTGTTGGCCTTTAACCTAGTCTTTCTAAAAACTTGTATTTTTCAGGCTACCCATAATATCTATTATAATTCAGTTAATTCATTTGGAACTGCTTGAATACCACCCGGTGTTTTTATTTATAGTTTTATAGGCACATTCTATTTATCACTAATGAGAGAAACCATGTAACCTGTGCTTCTCCTCTAGATCTAGCTTATTTAATATAATTCTTTCCAAGTCTTTCCATTTCCTTATGAATGGTACAATATCATTCTAATGGATGTGTGTATATATACTACATTTTCTTAATTTACTCTTTTTTTTCTTTAGCTGTTTTTCAGAAAGGGTCTTGCATTTTTTTTCCAGGGCCAGCCTTGGACAGTAATCCTACTTATAACTTCTCTTGTAACTGGGATCATAGATATGCTGCATCACATGTGGCTTATTGGTAGAGATGGGTGGTGGTGATAGTGGGCTTACTAACTTTTTGCCCAGGCTAACTTTGAACCATGATTGTAATGAATTCTGTCTCCTAAGTGGCCAGAATTATAGGAGTGAACCAACACACCTAACCCTAAAATGCTCCTTATTGTTCAAATTTCAGGCAGAGGAGGATATGCTGTAGTCTTTGCTAACCACATGGATTAACAGGGGCGTGAAATAACAATTCCTTGAGCACTTTTCCTCATAGGGTACATACCAGCATTTAGGTTTGATAGTTCAAGTTGTTATGCAGAGACTTTGGGCTCTAGGCTCAGTATGACCAGGTTCAAGTCCTATAATACCACTGAAGATGAGAGACATTAGTGGAGACAGCCTCTGCTCCTGTTTTTGTCACCCGTAATAGGACTACTTCAGAGCACTTCAGTGTATGTGACCTGTGTTGAAGATTGCTACTCTTGTCAGGTGGTCTAGACTAGAAAGGACTTCCCTCAGCAGTACAACTAGATTGCAATAAAGTGTTTCAAGTTCTGCTGAATTTACAGGAAACCTCTCAGGGGTACAATCATCTGAAACAGGAAGGAGGGGTAGTGAGCAAATGGGTAATTGCAATTGCCAAGGGGTGAAGAGGATTGACGAGTAGGAATACTGAATGTGTAATTTACATCTTTCTACTTGGTACTATGTTGGTAAAATATTCCTGGCAAAGAAAACTCCAATTTGCAGATCTGGTATAAATAATCCCACTGCAGTTAAATTTAAGATGCTGGAAGTATGTTACTAAATGCTGAGCTGGGAAGAGATGTGCACAACTGGACCATCTGGCTCTTGAGCCAGTACAGGTAGCTTAAGAATTAACACAGCTCCCAGCTGGTACTCTTTATACACTATCAATTACAAAGGTGTATTTATTTCAACAAGTATCTAGATCAATATCATGGAAAGAAAAACCTTAAGGTTGAAGTTTGAACCTTAAGACTAAAGACTGACTTGAGAAAGTCAGCCATAGGCATTTTTCTGCATACATTATAAACTTCACTTTTGATCCATCCCTGGTTACACCTAAATGAACCACTGAAGCTGGTCCTGCAAGGGTTTGAGGGATGTTCCTCTGTACTAGGGTGAGTCAGAGATCAATAGGTACTTTCAGTCCAGTCCCACAGACATTCTATCTTCTTGTCAAACATCTCTAGCACTTTCCATGCTTATCTGGCCACCCTTGTTTTACAAATGGAGGATGTATGGTTTGAGAAACTAAACAACAAGCTCCAAAATCATATAGTACATTATAATTGGAGTGAATCTCCACTACTGCACCAAGATACTTTGTCCATTGCTTGGAAAAATGTGGAAGAAGGCTAGACTATCCAGTGAAGGAGATATAGGATATCAGACACAGGGATGTTTTGGGCCCAACGACATCCTACAAGTTCTGTTTTTGTCATGGTTTGTAGTCTACTCACCATGAAGCCTCAAGTGGCCTATGAGAATCAATGTCAAAGAGAGATTGGGTTCAATGGGAACAAGAGCCCAGGCTCAGAGTTCAAGCCCTATGACCAACCAAAAAAAAATGGGAGCAAAAAATCGCCCTTCCCAGGCCTGACCAAATGTGAATTAAAGTACTCTGCATATAGCTGTTTTATACAGTAAGTCTTAGATGAATAATTTTTTAAAGAAATGTTCTCATGACTTAAAAACTAGAAAAACTCCAGTAAAACCCAAGGTCTAACTTATTAATTTTCAACAAAGCTCCTTGGTGTGAAATATGGGCTCTCATAAACTTAAAGGAGCCTCTGTCTGCTCTTTTCCCATGGTCTGGAGAGATAATGTATGTATAAACACACTGAAAATAAAGGTGTTTGCAAACTAAAGTCAACACTAGTCCTGTAACCCTAGTCTGATCCTTCCTAACACCGTGTCATTTCAGTGCTGTGGACAGCAACCTCACCAAAGAGGGTGACTTCAGCTGACTTCCCAAACCACACAGCTTCTCTCAGCTGACACTCTGGGGACCAGCCATGACTCCTGGCTCCCTGAACAAGAGCACTAAGGTAACCATTTTTCTCACACTGGCTGAACTGACAGTATCATAGGCTACATAGGCCTTGGAGAAGCTCTCCATGAACACAATAAACAAGAATATCAGGTGATGAGACCTACAGCCAGTCACCACATAATGCAGTTCAGAGGGGACATGGAAGAAACAAAGAAAAGTATCTTCTAAAATAGCTAACGTAATCCAATTATTTCAAGTAGAAAAGAAAGACACACAGGGTATCATACACCAAATAATGGAGACTTAATTGCATAGAAAATTCCATGCATGCATTATTTGTATCTACTATGTTTCAAAATACTTAAATATATATGAATGTGTACTTAAATATATATTTAAGTGTACTCATACATACAAATATAAAAATCAAATAAGTGTGTATGTGTGTATTTATAATTTTTTTATAATTTTTTTGTGATGCTGAGGATCAAACCAGAGGCCTTGAATATGCTAGGCAAGTGCTCTACTGCTGAGCTTCCTCCTCAGCACTATAGTATTGTTTAAAGACTACTGACATGTTGTATAAGTTCTTGTTGAAATAAAAATACTGTAAGACTGATACTATAATTTTAAAGGCAATTAAATAACTTAAATGTTTTCAAGCTATATAAAATGACTATGGAGTAAAACATTTCTAGAATCAAGGTAAGAATACTAATGCCATTATGATGATGATTCCTTTCTTAATTATATTTTTAATATCTTTAAGTAGTTGTACAAAGGGGTTAGAATTCAACACGTCAATTTATGCATACAGTGCATCTTGATCAATATCACACCTTGCAATATCTCATCCCTTCCAACCCCACCCACCACCTCAGGCTTCCTAGTTTTATAGGATGTGTATTGAATATATGCTTTACATTCTCTAGATTTTAATGGCATGAAATGAACAGAAATAGTAATAAAAAGTAAAGAGAGTTGAGTTCATCAAAGCTTTCCTATTTCACTTTTTGTCTAAGGTTATTAACACAAAGACAAAATACTTGAGTCATGGTTGCAATGATGTAAACACATTGCTGATAGTTGCTTGTGTCTTAGTAAAAATCCAGAACACAGACAGAGATGGAAAATATTGCTCTACTACTCTCAAAGCTTCAATTTTGTCATGCTTGCCAAGAATATAAAAAGTTAATCTTCAGCAAAGCTAATGTGCTTTAAATAGTCTATTGTTCTCAACAAGTTATAAACCTGGATTAGAGAACTGTTAAGCACTAGTGATACAAAATTCAAATACACCGGCTCTTTTGCATACATTTTCCACTTTACTTTTATAAAGGCTCAGAATTTATGATTAGATTTTTTTAAAGGAAAGAAATGCAAACTATGTTAAAGAAAGTTGAGTGCTAACTGCTATCCTTTAAAGTAGCATTTATTTTCTTCTAAATAACAATTTTGGATTTAGTTGCCTTGAAATACTATATTCAAATATTTTATGAATATTATACATAACTATACAGAAAGAAAGAAAAAAATTCACATATCAGGGAACATACTTAAATATTACCTGAAGTTAAAATTTCTAGTCTGCAATGCCACTGCTGATAAAAATATAACAGGATCCTGAAAGTAATGTCAACACCACCACTATTCTAAAAAGTTGTTATGTTATCAAAGTTGATATTTTATACAGAGATGTTGACAGGTCCTGGGATTTGAACTCAAGTTTCTGACATCAAGTTCATTTTTCCACCCGTATCTATAAAACTGTTACCTATCGATGACTCCATCTCCATTGGAGAGAAAATCAGGAGATAACTTATAGCAATAGAAACAGATCAGAAATAGATCATATGTTTTTCACAAAAGATCCAGTCCAGATTAAGTTACCAGTCCCATAACTCATTTAAAGAGGCCTAAACTTGTCCACAGAGAACTCCCTGCAATGTGAGGTAGCTTTGTAGATAGAGCCAAACTTGGTGAAAGATCAGATTTATTTGTGCAGTTGTAGTATCACAGGAAAAGAGTTTTAATTGAGTCTGTAATGGAGAAACAAAATACCCCATAAAACTGGACCAAAAAAAATTTAAAGCAACAGTTGCAGGCTTTGGACCACAGATAGCATAGGGTTTTCTGCCTTGAATCACCTTCACATTACAGTTCATGCAAGTGTAGCCCAGTGAGAGGCCTGGTGGGTGAAAGAAGCATCCACATTTGGATTGAGCAGGAAATTATAGGGGAAGGTATGGGAGAAGAATCTTCACACAGGATGAACTGCACATACATGAAGGCGGTCAGTCACCTTATACTTTTAGCTAAAATTTAAGTAAAACATCTATCTGACTACCCAACAGCTATTCTGCTGATGGACAAGAAAGATGTCTGAGGGCTGTATAATGTCAGGAGATGTTTGCATTCCAATCAGCCAGACAAGAGCCTGCTGAAAGCTGTGTCAGTGGAGGCTCCAAAAGAGAAAAGTTGCAGAAGGACTATTCCATTCCTGCAGTAAAGACTATCATATATTTGTCCAAACTAAGTCTAAAACAAAACCTCAGTTACTTCTAGGGGAATCTGTCAGAAAATTAAATCCAGTCCTGAATGGAACTCATCACTCTTTAAAGAAATACAATGGTATCCAATGCGAGCCACAGCACCATTTCTGCTTTTCTAGTGGAGATGAGAGTCTCACAGACTTTCCTGCCTGGGCTGGCTTTAAACCATGGTGGTTCTTAGATCTCAGCCTCTTGAGTAGCTAGGATTACAGGTGTGAGCCACCAGTGCCCGGCTGGTATCCAATGTTTTAACATGCTCATATCCACAATGTCCACCATAAAATGAAAGAAATCATTACATATACGTCCTGGCTCAACTCTGAAGTGAGTAGTTTTCATTCTGCAAGCTTTTGTCTGTGTTCTGCTTCTGTATCCTACTTGTAGTAGTACATACCTGGGCTGAGACAGGAAAAGTGTGAGTTTTAGTCCTGATTGGGCTACATACTGAGACCCTGCCACGAACACACAAGTAAACAAACGAGAACACAAATTTATAGCCAGAAAATTCTTACTGATAGTAAGAACTCATACCATTTGTTTCAATGGGTCCCTCCATTCTCATTATTGACCAAGTAACAAGAGAAATAGAATGTCCTCCTTTGTGGATACAGGGATGGATGGGCACATGACCTCTACCTGGACCAATCAGTATCCTCTTTAATATTGGTCCTATAAGAAATTTGCCATGTAATTGGGAGAAGATCTTCACTAGCCATACAACAAACAAGGGTCTCATATCTAAAATATACTTGGAACTCAAAAAATTAAATCCCCCAACAACAAATCCTCAAGGAAACAACTGCTCGATAAATAAGGGGGCTAAAGACTTAAAGAGAACTTCTTTGAAGAGGAAATAATGGCCAATAGACACAAATAGCCATAAAAGAAATGCAAATCAAAATTGTCATACTGGGTACCTATTTTCTGATCTGGTGACCTTCCTGATGAGTGTTTTGGTGTACTGAGCCTTTCTTCTACAGAAAGGGAGCAGTGGAGAGAGCTTTGAAGAGATGAAGGAGGTATCATACATGGAAAATACATGAACGAGGAGTATGGACTTCAACAACTGATTAATTATAATGCGTTTCCTATTAATAAATACTATTCCAGGATATTAATAAAAATTGACAACACCTTTATTTTCATTTTTTAAGAGAGGACACCATTAGATAAAAATCTAAGGAACAAAAGAAAAAAGTCTAAAGAAGAAAACAAAACTTTCCAAGATCCCTTAATACAAGTATATAACTGCTTCTTAATAATTAGGTATGAAGAGTCAAGAGAAATACCCAACTTAGAAATCTTAAAGTGAGAAGACTTTTCTATCAATAGTCTGCCTACCTGGATATTCGTTGATGGTTCATTTTGTCTGAGAAACTCTTCCTCCTTCTAGGAATAGAAGGTATTAGAAAGGTGATCTCTGTTTCTTATGAAGATTTTTGTGACAAGTCTCTACAACTCGAAGGGTGACTCAGCAAGTAGACGTCACTCTGTCTCCACAGAGCTGAACACTGTCAGTGCAGGTGATATGAATGGTATCAGACTCTTCCTCTTCATGGTATATCCTGTGTGTGAGGTTCAAGCCAACTCAGATCCTCACTGACTCCTGCAGCTCAATAGTCCCAGGCAAATCAGTTCTCATTCTTCTTAAACCATGTTATTGCTATTTCTCTCATAACCCTCTTTTATATCATAATCACCAACTTCATCAGTTTCTCTAGTGGACAACACTTTCCATTCTTACTTTCCCCTCTTGACTCCTTTCACTTGCTACAATATGTTAAATTCTGCCTGATTTTCCACCTTATTATTATTATTTTTTCGGTTGTGGGGCTTGAACTCTGGGCTTGGGTGCTGTCCCTGTGCTCTTCAGCTCAAGGTGAGCGCTCTACCGCTTGAGCCATAATGCCACTTCTGGTTTTCTAGTGGTTTACTGGAGATAAGGGTTTCATGGATTTTCCTGCCCCGGCTGGCTTTGAACCATGATCCTCAGATCTCAGCCTCCTGAGTAGCTAGGATTACAGGCATGAGCCACCAGTGCCCGGCTTTTACCTTATTTTTAGTCTATCAGAGTATCCATTTTCTCTCTTTGATATCCTGGCATTGGTTCCTTTCTCACCTACCCATTGCCTGCCTTGACCTTGATCAACATCCTCAGGACTATTGACATAATTTTATTATGAGAAGTATTAAAATGAAAAGGAGCCATTATTCATAATTATTCCAATAATGGGCTCAACTTTGTCCTGGACGCCACAGCTATATGCTCATCTATTTATGGAGCTGCTCCTCCCCAGCCACTCATCTCGGTTTTGTTGTATCCCCTTGCCATATCTCTAGACATAAAACCTAAGCTTTCTGCTAATATCACAAGTAAAATTAAACTCAAGCCTCATATTGAACTCAGAATCTTTTCCAGATTTCTGTTAGGCTTGGGTAATGGGACCTCTCCCCAACTCTGCCATTCTCTGGTATGATCCTGCCATGTCATCTAAACTTTATACTGAGTTCTCTGCACATACCAGGTATGCTCCACCATTATTACCTATGTCTTCTCACGTTTCTCCACCGCAGATGTTCATATTCCTTTCAAATCTATGCCTCAAATGTCATACCTACACGCTTAACCATACTTCCCTAGGAAAGTGAAAAGCTTACAGGATGAACTTTCAGAATAGAATTCCTGTTCCCCCTCACACAAATAGACACATCTAAGGTGAGCATAGCTCCTTGGAAGGTGATAGGGCAGCAGAGGTACAGGACCAAATTGTCTCTGTCAAATGCTCCAGTTTCAAAAGTCCTCCAAATCATAGAATAATTTGAACCCAAGTGTTCCCACTAACAGGACTGAAATATGATTGTATCTTTAAAAAGAGACTCTGATATGAAAAGCCAAATAAAATTACAGAACCAGGAGCAGAGCCTACCTTAATCAACCATGATTGTTCATAAGCCCAGATGAGTTCTCTTCCTTTCTTTTCAGCAAAAGAAAAGTCTTGCAATAGTCAGGCCTGGACTTTTATGTTTAAGAGAAGATGCCCCGGTCTCAGAGATGTGATGACAATAATCAAGGAAGAGTCATAGATACAATATTTGGAAAAATAGATAATCTGATAAAAGTATACTAGAAATAACCCAACTTTAATAAATGGGAGAAAAACTCCTCAAAGTGCTTTGTATTGCTGAAAACATGAAATAGGATGAGTTTGATGAAGGTTTAATAAAGCCAAAGATGAGATGAAGAGAGAGCAGAATAAAAATTGGGGTCACTGAATTTTGCCTGAACATATGAGAATATTTGCGCAAATGCGACTTGCCTATGGAAGTCCAACTAGAAATCAGTACATCTTACTTTACCATGATGCTGCCAAGAACCCTGAGAACAACCCTGGCTATCAATTCCCTCTGGAATTTTGCTAATGTAGAACTTAACAGTTACTTATACAACCTATATTTTGTTTGAGCAAGCTACAACGTCCAAATGAGAACAATTTCAAATATAATTTGTATATAAGATAACCCATGGACATTTCAACTTTACAAATAAAAAGTTAACTTTAGAAAAAGAGGGAGTGAAGACCTTGGGATACAAAATAAAGAGTAAAACAGAGCTTCAGGAGATCTCATAATTAAATTAGAAAAACGGAAACAAGGCTGATGTATTATATCCAATGCCTTTTTTTGCTATCTAGAGCATTTATGCCAGTCATTGCTTATTTTTATTCCTTGTTGGTCATAATGCTAATATCACAAATAAGGCTTGTATAAGACAAAGATCATTAGGTAATCGAATAAAGGCTATGGATAAGTCTGTTATACTAAAAGAGATAGAAATAGTCAACACACACACACACACACACACACGTGCACACATACTCAAGCTCATTTTAAAGAGAGGCAAATCACAAATTTAATACTAATCTGACTGACAAGATTTCATGACTATATTACAGTTATTGGTGGAATAAGGAACCAAGCAATCTCAGAATATCAGTGATGGTAGAAATTAATGCGACTTTAAGGACATTTTTATAATATCTGTCAAATATTAAGTGTGCCAATTCATTACACAGAAATTCCAGTAATGGGAATTTAACACATGACTGGTTTGCTCAAATCTTCAAATGCAAATATACAGAATAAGTATGGACATTTCACTTTTGTTTAAAATAGTAAATCTAACCCCTTCAAATAAAAAAAACCCCATATATACAAACAACCTGTGTGTCTAACAGTGAGGCAATGATTACACATTTGTACCATGAAATACAATGAGCTCATTAGAAAAGGAATTATTGAAACATGGAGGGGGAATCTTCAAAACACATATTTAAGAGAAAAATGCAAGGTCAGAATGATGAATATAAGATAATTGCATATACATTAAGATACAGATAAACAAAGAAAGAGAATCATTTTTATTCCTTACCATTTTCATCCTATCCTTACTAAATCATGTAGGATTTTTTTCCAGAAGGCTTTGAAACTGCAACTATTTTTATGCAGTCAATACTAGCTCAAAGTGTCCTCATTTTCTCCTTATGCTTTGCACTGTACTCCAACTAGATCCCAGCTCAGCATATCTGCCCACTTTATACTCCAGCCATTCTGAGCACCTCCAGTTAATTGAATAGCTATGATCCTCTCATAGTCTCTTTCCTGCATAAACATTTGCCTCTATATGAAGCCTTTCCATCCAGGTCAACTCAGTTTTCCATTCTCCTTTCAGAGTTCAATGCATTCAGCCTTTTCTCATATAAACTGATATATGCTCTTTCATTGAACATAACACATGATGTGCATTTAATTCACAGCTTTCTTTACCACCGAATCTTCAACAAAGCTCCTGACCTAAGATTCAAGTAAGTAACAAATTTAAATTTTTCTCTCTCTCTCACTATCTTCCTACCAGTTTGTCCCTCCTATATCCATCCATCCTTCTTTGGGTCTACCCTGTAATTGTATTTGAATATCTGAAAGAAACCACTAGCTATGGTTAATATCTAGGACTGAGGATGAAGGAAGAAACAGGTGTGGTTGAAGACTTGATTTTTAAGTATTTGTATGTATTTGCACACTCACCAGATGCCTTAAATAATTTAAGATGATATCATAAAAAGTTTTAGTTTCTTGTTAATGACATGACATTATATTTATATTATACTTACATTAAATTATATATTAAAATTGTCCTCAGTCTACAAAGACAATTAATATCTTAACTTCCTGTCTGTAAAACTGTAATAAGCTCTAAAAGAACTGAAATAATTCACTTTTCTTGTCAAATCAATTCACTTCTAGTTTAAATATCAAGTATTCTTTTGAGTATTTGTATACTCAGAGAATACACATAAGTTTTTCTTTCATAAAAAGTGTTAGAAAATTCCCCAGCAAATTCAGACACATTGACATTGTCTTTCCAAAGAAGGAACAATGTCTAGGAAGCAGTTCCTTCATTTTGATTAATGAACAAAGGAACCTCTTTAACCTAACTTAGGTTATCTTTCCTTGATGAAGACTACTAGCTCCTACAACAATATAAGAAGGCAAATCCTCAACTATTATGGAAGAATTCTTGAAATTAATAAGTTAAAAGATATTTACTGCCCTCCCCCTTCACCTCTACTGAATCTGCCCGATATTCCTTCTTGGAAGTCTTTCCAGTTTAAGAAATTACTTCAGCAGCCATATTTCAGCAGGACTATACCAGGTCCTATCAACTTCAGACAAGGCCACCCAGTATCTCCTTATTCATTGGCTTTCATTGAAGACATACATCGCAGACCTCCACTTTTACTAAACAAGGGCAAGCCTAGATTTTTTAAAAAAACAACCATTGTGTGTATGTGTGTGTGTGTATACATATATATCACATTTTCTTGATCCATTCATCTACTGAGGGGCATCTTGGTTGGTTCCATATCTTAGCTATGGTGAATAATGCTCTCTGGCTCCATCAGAAAGAATGACATTGCCCCATTTGATAAGAAATGGAAAGACTTGGAAAAAATTATATTAAATGAAGTAAGCCAGACCCAAAGAAACATAGATCCCAATGGTTTTCCTTATCTGCAATAACTAGTATATGTCTAGGACAAGCAGAAGAGGTCAAAAGCTATGTACATATGATCATATAAGATGATGCTAAGCAAAATGAACCCCAAGATAGGGACACTAGAGACTTTATCTTTCTTGCTGTTGTTTTTAATGTACTTATAATGTACTATGTGATTTCTTTTGTTTCTTTGTATGTTCTTCCTCCATGGTATAATCCCTGTTGTCATTATATTTGATTCAGGTGTCCTGCATCTTGTATATACATTTTTCTAATTTGGGGAGGGGGAGGGAAATAATAAAATGCTGAAATAAGGATATAGGAGATGTACAAGACACTATGGTGAAAACAAACTTTATAACTTTGCGGGGGGCGGAGTTGGGGAGGTGGGGAGGAAAGGGATGGTAGAGGACAAACAAAAGTCGGGGTAACAATGCTCAATAAGAAATGGACTCATTACCTTACTCATGTAACTGTAACCCCTCTGTACAGTATCTTTATAATAATATATATTATATAGTATATAATACACACACATGTATATATATATATGTATGTATATATATATATATATATACAATCATAGAACTCTATAGAAAGAGTCTTAGATTTGAGGGAAAACAATGCCTTTTTGTGTTGTTTTGGGGCTTTCTAAACTATTATGTAGCAGATGGTGATGTCTAGTTACTTATTAAATTCTGCAATCTTGGGTTTTTGGATTTTCTCACAATTCCAAAGGATTTTAGAGTTGGAGATAGCCATGAAGTATTGTAAAGCATTGTTTATAGACACAATAAAGGATTCTAACTAATACCCAGTAGAACACTTGGGCCTGGGGTCCCCAGTGAAAACAAGAGGAAAATTTAGAAGAGATTTGGATCTGTGAAAACTTCTGATTTCATTTAGAGGACAGACATACATAACACTCATTCACCTTCAGTATAATTTCAACCAGAGGCATAATTCATCCTCAGGAAAATTAGAGCATGTGGCTTCTGATTGCCAAAGCCTGGGGGTGAGTCACTTGACTAGACAGTTTCTCTTACACAAATGACCTCTGGAAAGAAGTCAAGAGGACTTCCTTGTACTCTAGCACACTCCAGTAAATACGTTTGGGAATTTATTGATATGGAAACATTGCACTTAAAACCCATGCTTCTCTAATCTATGTCACAGTGATAGGAACAGAGATTGTTTTTGAGCAGACATGTGTGGTGCAAAGAGACAGAGGGAGGGAGCCTTTTGGGTACTGGAAATGTTCTAAATTTGATCTGGCTAGCTGTTGGCTCCATGGTTACGTACACACATAAAAACTCACTGGAGCAGACATGTATGATTTGTGCACAACATGAATGTAATACCTTGGTTAAAATAAAATGTAAGCAAAGGTACACTTATTTTCTGAAAACCTAGGGGATTATGTATTTGGGGAAAGGACTTTTTAATAAGAATAGCAGTATACAATTTGTCATTTCCAAGGTCTAATAAGAACTTTATAGTGTAATAAGGATTATATTACAGATGATGTTTTGCAGATGTCCTGAAAGATGGAGCCTCATTAATAAAAACTGCTGGAGCATGAGAATACAATTTGAAATGCTTAGTTTTTATTAATGATTTAAAAAAGGGGACAACTGGCCACGAGCCTGCTACTTGGGAAAATAAACTTCTTTGAAAATTTCCATTAAAGAAACTTCTTCCTAATCTAAGCTTTAAAAATACATCATTTATAACATAGAAGGGCACAGACTATTAAAACAATACGAGGGAAAATGAAATATCTTATAGCTCACACACAAACACACACTCACACGGTATTGGTGTATGTTAGAGTTCACAGAGGAGCTGGGGATAGTAGTGGGGGATTTTTGTCCTTTTTTTCAAGAAGCATAACTTGCCTTTACATCTCTGAGCTTCTAAACTACACATTTCAAGCACAGACCTTGACATTATATTTTCACTAGATCAAAGGTAATAGTAGTTACTCTGAGCAAGACAGAAGTAGACAGCATCTGTGACAGTTAAACAAAAAATGTATAAACCAATAACTGGAACAATCGCAACTATCTGAGTTATTGGCATGAATGGAAGGCAGTACAGTTTTTTTTCCAAACAGAAGTAGCCTATGAGGCCTCAAAGAAATCTCTAGATAAATCATCAACCACTAACCTTTCCCTCATCTTGAAACGTTGCTCTTAATCTTACATATCAGTTCTTACTGTAAAATGAAAATGTCCATATATCTTTCCACAGTATACACCCACAATTACAGCTCATTTTATATGAAATGATGAAATGTACAGTATGACTTTTAAAAGTCCTCTTTCTTTACACCCCATTTAAATGTGTACTTTTAGACTTTTCAGCCCCAGTAACCTCAAGCCCATCCCATCCAAACTCCAGCACCTGCCTGAATTTCCAGGTACAAGTTCTCCATGTCTCTTGGGACAGAACCCCACCCTGGAGACCCAAGCTTCTGTTTCTGCAGTTTGAAACTGAACCTATATTCTTTGCACAGCACTGTCTCCATCCTGTATTCTCCGTAGCACAAACTCAAAATGTGAGCCAATGCTATGACCAAATCATCTCAAGAGTCTCATCAGAGTCTCTTCTTTCCATCTCCTCCACTTTCCCTGTTCCACTTACAAACGGTAAAACACCATGCAGGGGCAGGTACATCCTCTACAGATGTACCTACAGCTTCTAATTTTCTGTCTAGTCCACACAAAGTTAATGTTTTTTTAAAAAATATAGATACTACCCATTTCTTGCTCAACACCTTTTGTGGCTCCTAATTTCACATGAGATAAACTCTAACTCCTTAGTAACAAATACTATCAAGGATATGGAGGGAAAAGAGCCTTATATACTGTTGGTGGGAATATACGTTAGTGTCAACACTGTGGAAATCAGTACGGAAGTTCTTCAAGAAACTAAAAACAGACCTATTACATGATATTGCTATGGTACACCGGAGCATAAACCTGAAGTCAGGATATGATAGAGACACCTCTATACCCATATCTACTACAGCAGCACTATACACTGTATCCAAGTCATGGAATCAGTGAAGATGTCTATCAACTAATGCATTGATAAGAAAATGCTTATATATACACACACACACACACAATGAAATATTATTCAGCCATGAAGAACAAAAACAGATGGAACTAGATATCATCATGTTAAGCAAAATAAGGCAGATTCAGAAAGACAAGAAGCACATGTTTTCTCTCACATGTGGAATTTAGAAAGTCGAAGAATTCTATTCCTTTTAAGTGGGCCTCACACCCTCCTCGATGCTCTTCTTGCTCTCCTCACACAGTTCTTTTTTATTTATTTATTTATTTATTTTTTATTTGTGAACATACTGTACAGAGGGGTTACAATTACATGGGCAGGATAATGCGTACATTTCTTACCAAGCATTGCAGCCTCCTCCTTTGGTTTACCCTTCACATCCCTTCCCAGCCTCCCCCCTCCCCCCCAATCCCAACCCTTCTCCTTCCCCCTTCCCCCCCCAACCAACGTTGTAAAGCTCGTTTTGGACATGACAACTTATACTTCTCGTTGTTGCATCAGGTCCACCTGTATCCTTAAACAACTGTTTTTCCCCCTCTCCTCCACAAGTTATACTGACATCAAATATAGTGAAAGCAGGGGTTATACTGTGGGGGAGGGACATACAAAGCAACAAAGAGATAGTCTTATAAATGCGTTAGAAACACATGCATGAAAGAAAAAACATTAAAATACATGTCTAAGGGTTCATTTTCCTGACATCATATTATCTGACCTTTTCCGCTTGACTCATACATATACTAGATATTGCAAATAAGGGAAACCATGGGACCTATGTTTCTTTGGGCCTGGCTTACTTCACTTCATAAAATTTTTTCCAAGTTTTTCCATTTCCTAACAAATGGGGCAATGTCATTCTTTCTGATGGAGGCATAGAATTCCATTGTGTATATATACCACATTTTCTTGATCCATTCATCTACTGAGGGGCATCTGGGTTGGTTCCATATCTTAGCTATGGTAAATAATGCTGCAATGAACATAGTTGTGCTGGTAGCTTTAGTGTGGTCTTGTTTGTAAACATTTGGGTAAATGCCCAAAAGTCCTCACACAGTTCTGTGTTCTTCATTTATTTATTTAGTTATTTACCTGCCCAGCCCTGAGGATATTGGAGTTGACAAGTTTATCTAATTCCAGAATTCTAATTTCTAACCCCAATTCATACTTCCTTCGTCAGATACTACTTCCCTCACAACTATACACCTCCTTGTGACATTCTTTCCCAACAAAACACAGGCTGTTTGTGGACTGGCTCAGTGTAATCATTTCTTGGTAGTTCTTATCAGTTACCAAGATGCCTTTGGCCAGTGAATGCAGCCAAATATGCTTGCTAAGAGAATAAAACTAAACTGGGATGGAGGCCAGAGGCTCATGCCTGTAATCTTAGCTATTCAGGAGGCTGAGTTCTGAGGATCAAGGTTCAGAGCCAGCCCAGGCAGGAAAGTGCCCATGAGACTCTTATCTCCAATTAACCACTCAAAAACTGGAAGCAGAGCTGTGGGTCCAGTGGTAGAATGCTAGCCTTGAGCACAAAGAGGCTCAGGGACAGCATCTAAGCCCTGAGTTCAAATGTCACAACCTACAAACAAACAAAAACTTAAACTAAACTGGAAGATCACTTCAGCACATCATTACACCCATGTCTACCCTTCCTGAATATTTTGAATGATACCTAGCATGACTTATTGGATAGAGGAAGATGTTTTTCCTGCACAGAAAAGAAGCTGGGTATCCTTTCCAGAAAGCATGACTGCCAGTGTACTTTTAAGACTAAAGGATGAATTCAGCCTATCCAAGTGATTTGGAACTGAGTATGTAACATCTATCACAGAGCTCATTGACTCAACTGAAGTTCCCAAGAGCAAATCTCTGGAGAATTTAGCAATGCAGGGCAGGCCTTGGCTGTGTTGCCCACGTACAGGTAAATGGCCCAAGTAATTACCATCCGTGGGCAGTCAGTCAAAACGCAAAGTTGAGACTATAAAAGGGCAAGTGCTCTCATGAAGGAAAAATTATAAAGTATTGTTAGAGAGAATAATATGTGACTGATGACATTTCACCTTTTATTATTATAGCAATACTTTAAGAAAGAAATGTAGTTAAGGTTGTCAGAATTTCATTTTAACCCTCTCTTTAAGGCTGTTAAAAATTCACTCATGCTGAAACTTGCCTTTCAGGTTCTCAGCCAGATTTGTGCTTTGTTTTCAATCCGTTGTTCTCTAATGGAATGAAAAATATAATTCAAGGAAAAGTTTTTCTTTTTCCCCCCTCCCGGAGTATCTTTCTACATACTATTTCCTATCTCATTTCCCTTTCCCTTATTTACTCCAGTCTCTGCCAGAAGGTGAGTGGTAACAACAAAAACAGCTCAGAAGATACTCTCCACTAGGAGAAGATTAAAGGATTTTGGAACCACTTAGGAAAATAGCTGCAACAATAAGCAAAACTCAACAAGTAAGAATCTGTTCAGTGGTATATACTAAAAACATCACAACCTTGGACTGCTGTAAATGTCCACCAGTGATACAAATGAATCAACAGGTATCTTTGGAGCACTTACTTAATAAAAGGTAGCCAGTGACAGCTGGAAAGTTTTCCGATAGGTTGACATATCTCACCAGGTGACAACTTTGTAGGAAAGAGGGACCAGAAATATTCTTCCAAGGAAACATTTATATATCCAACACAGTGATTTTATTTAGACTGTGCTCTTGGCTAGCAAAGTCATAGGACTTTCCTTACAAGCCATCTCATATGGATAATAACATACCAGGGACCAATTATTCATTGGTCAGCTACGATGTGCCAGGCCAAAAGCTCAATACTATATAACAAGATTTATCCAGAGACACAGATATGGTGTGTGTGTGTGTGTGGTGGGGGTGTATACTGGTACACACTTGAAATCTCACCTCTCAGAGGGCTGAGATGGGGGCAGGGGAGAGATGCAAGTCTGAGGCCAGTCTAAGCTACATAGTGAAACTCTGATTCCATTTCCTCAAAAAGCATGAGACTCATCAGACCTACTCTGCAGCTGAAACATACTTTAGGCAGATCCACCTGCACGCACATGGCTTTAAAACACTCCCGGAGGTGCTCTGCTTATCTGGAAACAGCAACTGACCAGCCTGACTTCCTGTGCTGACTGGTATGTGAGATATCAACATACAGAATATTTAGTTTGTAGACACCCTGCCGGTGCTTTGCTAGAATAGACATGTTAGATCTTGCATGTGCCATCCTCATTACAGAAGTTCTGGAACCTGGGAAAATGCTATAATTAGCCCTTATCATTATAAACAATTCTGAAATGCTTTCCATTTAAAGACTTCCGGACAATCAACTTCCTTTTTTTCTTTTTTTGTGCTGGTACTGGGCATGAACTTGGGGCCTGAGAGTTGGATCCTTTATCCTTTTTGCTCAAGACTGACACTCTACCACTTGAACCACAGCTCCACTTCTGGCTTTTTTGCTAGTAAATTGGAAATGAACTATCTCATGGACTTTCCTGCCCAGGATGGCTTGGCACTGTGATCCTCAAATCTCAGCTTCCTGTGGAGCTAAAATTATAGGTGTGTGCCACTAGTATGTGGCTCAACTGTTTGTATGTCTTACAAAAAAACAGATAGGTCAACACATTAGCTTTGTTTTATGCTTCTGAGTCCTCAGGCCCAAAGGTCAAAGAAACCAAGGGTTGTGAAGCTGGCTCAAGTTTAAGACCAACATAGCTGCTCTGTTTTTAGCCAGGCTGTCAGTCTGATGCCCAGCTGCTTTCCGATCCTTTCTCTGAATATATATATATGCGCATATATTACACATATATGTGTATATATATTATTTTTAAACTCTTGGAATTAAGAAAATTATAGTAAGAATATTGGCCTCAATTCTCTATTTTTAGCATGAAGAATGCACAGCCTGGGATTTTGCCAAATATTGCTGGAATGATTTTTGGCGGATCTTAGATACAGTCCTGCAAACAATTTCACTCAGCTGGTGGAAAAGCAACGTTTCTAATGGTCATTATATCTACCCTTGTCTGTGGTATCAGAGAGGTAAGGTGTGTCCCAGGTACACTGTCCAGCTGGACAGAGGCAGCAGTGGAATGGGTGGAAGCAACTGAGTCAAGGCAAAGGTGTTCCAAGGGCACCAGGCTGCTGGGTGATCTATATCAGACACGAGAAGGAAGATCTAAGTGATTCTGCCTTCTCGTATGAGCTCTTTAGTTCCTGTATTAGAAAATGAATGCTAAAGTATGGTCAAAGGTATAAAAGAACTACCTTCTGGAGAAGCCCACGTGGACAGGCGTCCCTTTCTCTGAGGAACTAGAATGTTTTGTCTACTATTCTTTGTGTGCATACACATATGTGTATGTATGTGTATGTGTGCATGTGTGCATACGGTTGCCCATACATCCAGTCTTGGGGCTTGAACTCAAGGCCTGAGTGCTATCCCTGAGCGTTTTTTTTTGCTCAAGGCTAGCATTCTACCACTTGAACTACAGCTCCACTTCCACCTGTTTTGATGTTTTATTGTAGGTAAGAGTCTCATAGACCTTCCTGTACTGGTTGGCTTTGAACTGTGATTCTCAGATCTTCAGATCTCAGCCTCCTGAGTAGCTAGGACTACAGGCATGTGACAGTGGTGCCCAGCTTGATGTACCATTATTAAATAATGTCATTTTTCATAGCTGTGCCAATAAAGCATTTGTTAGACCACATCATCACTTTATAAGCTAATAGCTGTTACTATATCTGTGATTCTTTGTTAAACTTTGTTTTTAAAGTATTATTTTCATAGTCTATATGCTCCAAATGTCCCTTTTCTTTTTGGTACCAGTCCTAGGACTTTAACTCAGGGCCTCGGCACTATTCCTAAACCTTTTTTCCCTCAAGGCTAGTAGTATTCTACCACTTGAGCAACAGTTCCACTTCTAGCTTTTTGGTGATAAATTGGAGATAAGAGTCTCACAGACTTTCCTACCAATGTTCTATTTTAAAAGTCTATTAAGTGCTGTTAATAATATTTCTGACAGCACCAAGGAAAACAATTGTCCTAACTTATTACAGAGCTATAATCTGGGTTTCTCTTCCTGTTTGAACTGTAAGCTTAATTTGCTTCTGATATTCTGTCTACCCTTCTTTGAGTTGACTGGATGACCTGATCCCATTTCCCGAAATCTGTTCACCTTCCCCAAATATATTTGCATTGTCATCATGACCAACATCACTGGAGCACCCTCTGTAGGCCTGGCATTGTCTTGAAAACTCTAGAGGTGCTAATTTTCTCTTTATGAAAGTGATGGGAGTTATAATGAGCCCTGCTTGACCGACGCAGATGCTGGTGTCTAGAGAGGTGAAGCAACCACACTGGAGCTGCCATGTTGAATGGGGAGCATAGGTGTGGTCAAGGTATAGTCACACCTAGCACTGCTGGGCTCCCTCAGATGCCCCTCCGGGCAGGCACCCTGCTGAGCATGCTGCCATTTCCAAAGCACTTCCATGTGTATCTTCTCATTTGCTTTTTAAACATTTTTATTTTAGTTCCAAGTATATTTTAGATATGAGACCCTTATCCGTTGTATGGCTAGTGAAGATCTTCTCCCAATCCGTGGGCTTTCTATTGATCTTGCTAGCTATGTCCTTTGCCATGCAGAAGCTCTGTAATTTCATGCAATCCCATTTGTACAACCTTTCTTTGATTTGTTGGGTTTCTGGGTCTCTATTAAGAAAATTTTGGCCTGTGCCAAGGAGACCTAGGGTTTCTCCTATTCCATCCTGTAATGTTTTCAGAGTGTCTGCTTTGACTCCGAGGTCTTTGATCCATTTGGAGTTGATTCTGGTGCAGGGTGATATATAAGGATCGAACTTTAGTTTTCTACAGGTATTTAACCAATTTTGCCAGCACCATTTACTGAAGAGGCTGTCTTTCTTCTGTTCTATTTTTTTTAGCTCCCTTATCGAAGATTAGGTGGCTATAGATCTGTAGGTTCATTTCTGGGTTTTCAATTCTATTCCACTGGTCCTGAGGTGTGTTCTTGTGCTAGTACCAAGCTGTTTTGATGATTATGGCCTTGTAGTAGAGTTTGAAATTTGGTATTGATATTCCTCCAGCACTGTTCTTTCTGCTGAGGATCGCTTTTGCAACTTGGGGTCTTTTATTGTTTCATATGAATTTTTGGATTGCCTCTTCTATTTCCCTGAAGAATGAGGTTGGAATATTGATAGGTATCGCATTGAATTTGTAGATAGGCTTTAGAAGTATTACCATTTTCATGATGTTGACCCTTCCGATCCAGGAGCATGGGAGGTTTTTCTACTTTCTAAGTTCTGTTTTGATTTCCTTTTTCAGGTTTTTAAAGTTTTCATTGTAGAGGTCCTTCACTTCTTTAGTTAATTCCTAGGTATTTTATTATTTTTTTGTGAGGCTATTACAAAAGGAGTTGCTTGCTGGGTGCTGGTGGCTCACGCCTGTAAACCTACCTACTCAGGAGGCTAAGATCTGAGGATCATAGTTCAAAGCCAGCCCGGGCAGGAAAGTCCATGAAACTCCTATCTCCAATAAACCACCAAAAAACTGGAAGTGACGCTGTAGCTCAAGTGGTAGAGTGCTAGCCTTGAGCTGAAGAGCTGAGGGACAGCACTCAGGCCCAAAGTTCAAGACCCCACGACCAACAACAACAAAAAAAGGAATTGCTTTCCTGATTTCAGCCATGCTCTTCTCATTGTTGGCATACAGAAAAGCCATTGATTTTTGAGGATTAATTTTATACCCTGCTACTTTGCCAAAGTTTCAAATCAGCTCGAGTAATTTGGGAGTACAGTCCATGCATTCTTTAAATACAAGATCATGTCATCTGCAAAGAGGGAGAGTTTTACTTTACCTTTCCCTATTTGGATCCCCTTTATGCTTGCATCTTGTTTTATTGCTGTAGAAGGTACTATGTGATTTCTTTGTTGCTTTGTATGTTCCGCCCCCACAGTATAACCCCTGTTTTTACTGTATTTGATGTTGGTATAATTTGGGAAGGGAAAAAACAAAATGTTTAAATGGGTATACAGGTTGACCCATTGTAACAATGAGATGTACAAGACACTGTTGAGCAACAAACTTTACAATTTAGGTGGTGGTGGGGATGGGGTGGGGGGTGTATAGTTGTGGAGGTGGGAGGGAAGGGATAGTAGGGGAAAGACAAAGGAGGAGGCAACAATGCTTGGTAAGAAATGTACTCATTACCTTGCTCATGTAACTAACTCCTCTGTACAGTTTTTTTCACAATAAAAAGCTTACAAAAATTTATTTTATTGTTAAGATGTACAGAGGGGTTACAGTTACACGAGTAAGGCAATGAGTACATTCCTTGTCACTCATTGTTACCCCTTCCCTTCCTTGTTGTTGTCCCACTATCCCTTCCCTCCAGGACCTCCCACATTCCAATCCCTTGCCCCTCACCTTGCCAACCAAAGCTGTAAAGTTCATTTCCAATATACTGTCCTCTGTGTATCCTTGTTGCAATGGGTCATCCTGTGTCCTGTTTCAGCATTTTGTTATTCCCCTTCCGCTCCCCAGATTAGACATATGTATATACAAGATGAAGGGTATCAAAATCGAGTGACAACAGGGGATATGCCATAAGGGAAAGAACATATAAAGGAAACAACAGCAACAACAAAAAATAAAATCACATAGTACATTTAAAACAATAACAATAAAGACAGATCTCTTGTGTCTCTATCTTGGGGTTCATTTCACTTAGCATCATTTTATATGGCCATTTGTACATGGTTTTTGAGCTTTTCAGCCATCTGATAAGATTATTCTATATGTATACTAATTATTGCAAATAAGGGAAACAATGGGACCTAAGTTTCTTTGGGACTGGGTAACTTCATTTAATATGATTTTTTTATGTCTTTCCATTTTCTAACAAATGGGGTGGTGTCATTATTTCTGATGGAAGCATGGAATTCCATTGTATATATACCACATTTTCTTGATCCACTCATCTACTGAGGGACATCTGGGTTGGTTCCACATTTTAGCTGTGATGAATCTCATTTGTTTTTTACAACTACACACAAGGTTTTGTTTAAACAGAACTCCTCCAACTGATTACTTCCTAGCTGAGGGAAAATATTTAACATTTTATTATTTCAGAATTGGTTGGATTTGGCTATTGTTTTCTTCCCCAGATAAAATTTTCTGGCTTTCCTTGAGAATTAATTCTAGATTTAATCTAAATTAACACTATGGACTTCACTTTGAAAAAATAAATTAGCTGTAAATCATCCTGAATATAGTACCCATGCCTTCTTTTTTCCTTTTATAAAGTCCTACATCTTTCAAGGTGATTTGCTGGACTCAGCAGAAACGGAAACATATTTAAATGCATTTCAAAAAGTCAAATATTTTAATCTTTACATATTTATAGCTATATGAGTAACATTTGTATTTACATGGTTAGATTTACACTAAGCCAGTCCCAGGAAAAATTTTCATAAATTTGTGACATATTCTACTTAGAATTCCAGCATTCCTCCATTCTTAATGCTTGATATGGAGAATAAAGTTTATTTTACATCCTCTCTACTTACTTACATATGCAACGTTTTTCTGGACCTATATGATAATGTGGCCTAATAAAAATAAATGCAAAGTGACTAAATTATTTATCAATTTTTGTCGTGCTTTTCATTCATAGCTTCAAATTGTGGTTTCCAATTTTTGCACATTATCATTAATCCAACTATTGAGGGTTTTTTTCCTTCTGTAGGAAACAGCTGGACTTAATTTCTTGGAGAGAAGTCCTCCTATGCCTGCTATTTTACTGATTTTCAGGGCATTTCTGGGAGGCCTATGGAAGAGAATGCCAATATTTCTATATTATTAGATGCAAGGGAAGTCTTCAAGAGAAGATGATAAGACACCCACTGTCACTGGAAGAAACAAGCACTATGACTACTCACAGTAGCCTCATCAGAACAAAACTCCTGCTGGCAGTCACACAAATATCCCATTCAACAACTGAGTTCTCAAAACAACATCTCAGGGAAGGTGGTACGTAAGTGTATCTCTATGAACCACAAATATACATATAAACAAGTTACAGGGGTACTTGGGAGCCACCACTGCACAGATTAAGATCATAACATATTCTACCACTTAACCCAACTAAATGACTTAGACCAAGAAAGCGTTTCCACAACCATTCAGCTACATTTCATGTTTGCATATTCAGACCAAAGAAAAAAATACCTGCTGCTTCAAACAGCTGGATAATTTTCTGAAATGATAGGCTGATAAATTCAGGAATAGTACTCACGTTTTTCTTAGGGTGGCAGGGAGGCCCCATGAAGTGAGATTCTACAGCCTGTTAGGGAACTTGAGTGCTGAGATCACTGAAGGAACAGAATGACAGAAGAGACATATCTGATACGTCTAAACAGAATCTAGTCCAACCTTCAATTTTGCTGACTCTTTTAACTCTTTGGATTCAGGTTTTGTAGTTGTAGTGGTGGTGGTGTTTTTTTTTTTCTTTTAGTGAGTTACAAAGCCAAGGTTCATCATGTCGTTGTAGTTGAGAAATAGAACACACTGAAGTCCCAGCTTGGGTCTGGAATTTTTTTCATTTGTTATTCAGTTATTCTAACATGATCTTCAATGGATAGTTTTGTATTTCCAAAACACAGAAAAAGAAGAAAGGCTTGAAGAAGTTGAATAATCCATTAACAATTACCAGGTTATCCAGGTAGAGCTAGGGTATGGACTCAGGTCTATAACATTCTGTTCCTATTTCACTTGCTGCCTTCTTGAGATAAAAGCTTGTGTGTCTCAGGAATTTACTATACATGATGGAAGCTTCCTTATGGTTCCCCAAAGCATAGAGAGTGTGAAAGAAAAAAACTACCATGAGATTTACCACTTTTATGACTACAGAGAGGGTATGTGCTTGACTAGTTCCTATACTTGGTAGCTTGACTGATGGGGCTTCCCTCCCTGTTGGATTTTGTTTTCAATTTGCACTTTGAATATAGAGGTCATGACCTTCTATTTTTAGACCATATTTCAAGGATCAAATTTTAAGGGTTCAAGGACTATTTAGAGGAGAAAGATTTTATTTGCTCCCAATTAGTTGCGCAGGAGTAAATTTTATAAACTTTTCCAAAGTGATTTCTAACTCAAAAATTTTAGGATAAGTCTTTTCCCCAACTGGGTAGAAGAATAAAATACTGAAACATCATCAAATAGTACCAGCATTTACCAAGGTACTTTCTGAGTAGATCACACAGCGTAGTTTAAATATGCTAGTGTGGATTAGTGAGGAAAAGTGTTGTTGTTGTTGTTTTCTGTAATTGATCTCACTCTACCTTTACTTCCAAACCACTATCTCCTCCCTAGGGAAATATTAGTTTACTAAACAGAGGCTATGTAAATACATTCTTCCAATGGTTTGTTTAGGTTTTCAACCAGTGTGTGGGCTGTGTGGAAGACTGAAAACAAGCTGGGACTCTATTGGTATAAGTGTCCCATCTGCATGCCCAGCCATGGCTCTTAGAAAAAAATCATTCCAGGATATCAACTTGTAAAAGAATAAATTTTGAACCCTTCTTCACACTCCATAGAAAAAAAATACCTCAAAATGAGCGATAGATTTTAGATTATATAAAGGGAAAGAAGAAAATACAGGAGAAAAATTTCACAACCTTTGGTTATGCAAATTCTTTTTAGAAATGACATCTAATGAATAAGACATAAAAATATAAATTTGACTTCATCAAAATAAAAGAAATTATGCTTTAGTAAGACCTTTTAGAAAGTAAAAAGGCAGCCGTCAGAATGGAAGAATATTTACAAATCCTATTATAAGGAACTTGTATGTAAAATGTACAAAGAACTCAAACCCAATTACAGTAAGACAACTCAAAAATGAGCAAAATCTCTAAGCATTTCCTCAAAGATGGAACACAAATAAATGCATGCCTATAATCTTAGCTACTCAGGAAGCTGAGATCTGAAGATTGCCATTTGCAGACAGCCTGGGTGGGAAGTCCTTGAAACTCTTATCTCCAATAAACTACTCAAAAATGCCAGAAGTGGCACTGTGGCTCAAGTGGTAGAGCGCTAGCTTTGAGCACAGAGGTTCAGGGACAGTGCTCAGGCCCGGAGTTCAAGCACCAGGACTGGCAAAAAAAAAAAAAAAAAGTTAACATCATTAGTCATAGTAGCAAATACATAAAAAATAATCAAATGCCATTTTCATGCTCATCTAGAATGATTAGCACCAAAAATGAAAGAATATGCATTATATATGAGTAAGGGAAGGGGAAAAACAAAATGGTGAGATGTATGAGTGACACTCACAAGACAATATGTTGAAAATAATCTGTACAACTTGGTGAGGGGAGTAGGAGGAGGGAAAGTAGGAGAAAAGTGGGGGGGTAACAAGTTCAACACGAAATGTACTCACTACTTTACTTATGTAACTGTAAACCCTCCGTACATCACCTTGACAATAAAATTTTAAAAATTAATTAAAAAACAAATACATCTGGGGAATATAGAGAAATTAGAGTTCTCATATACTGTGGAAGGAAATGTAAATAGTATGGTGCAGATGTTTTAGAAAACAGTCTGCAGTTCCTTAAATATAATATAATATATTATATTTACTATAAAGTTAAATGTATGTCCCATTCATCTAGTTGTATGCCCAAGAGCAATGAAAATGTAAGTCCACATAAGAACCTACACTCAGATGTTTGCAGCACCGTAATTCATAATAGCCAAAAAGAACAACTAAAATACCCATTAATTGATGTGTGGGGAAGCAACACGTGGAATTATATGATTCCATTTACACAATATGTCAGAATAGGCAAATCTACAGAATTAGAAATTGGATCTGTGTTGACTTGGGTGGGGGTGGGGAGTGACTACACTGGATATCCTTTGGGAGTGAAGAAAATGACAAACGGATGGCAGTGTTGGCACAGCTCTGTGACTATACTAACAACGGCTGACTACATACTTCAAATAGGTGAGTGAATTATATCTCCATACAGCTTATGTGTGTGTGCATGAATCTATATATCTTTATGTATATATTTATATCCCTAAGACCATCCAGGAATAGCCACAATCCAAAGGCAGGGGCACACCCTGGACCAGTGAACAGCAAACTCTCCATGGATAGAACCCAGATATCAGCACTTAATGCACTAGTTCAGTCCAACATTTAGCTAAGTGTGGGAGCACCATCTCCCTGTGAGGGGCTAAATTTCCCAAACGTTCCTTTCTCTTGAGGTGTTTCTGCCTCCAGAAAGATGACATCGGTGACATCTGTCATGTCTGACAGTTGCTAGGCCTTTTCACTGTGACCCTGACTGGCACCATTGCAGGCACATCAGAGGAGAGACTGAATGCCTCTCTTGGAGCTCATAGAGGAGGGATTCTGTGCACTGTTGGGTTGATACCTGATGCTTGAACCTCTTTCTCTTTGCACAGGTAAAACTCTGGCTCTCACTTTGGAATCTCTGTAGAAGAGTGTTCAAAGAGAGTATTCCAATAAAACACACAGGGCCAAACCATTTCCCTAATTAAAGGAGTAGTTTCACTTTGGTTCTTTTCATGTTTAACTCCACAATTTCACAACTACACATTTACTGCTAGAACAAGTGCATGACCTGGTTACAAAGAACTCACACATGAAAACGGTTACTACTGCAATGCTGGTCATCAGTAACAGATACAAAATGTTATTGAGGAATGGCTACTTGCATCCTATTTTTCAATTGACTGATCTTTGCTTTGCTAATGCTAAAGCAAAATATCAGTTTGTGTGATTAAAAAAAAAATGAAGCCAGGTACTGATGGTTTATACCTGCAATCTTAACTACTCAGGGGCTGAGATATGAAAATGGTAGTTTGAAGCCAGAAAACTCCAAGATGCTCTTATCTCTAATGAGCCACCCAAAAGCCAGAAATGGAGCTGTGGCTCAAGTGATGGAGCACCAGCCTGTGCAAAAAAGCTAAGCAAAAGGATACACCTTTGAGTTCAAGCCCTCGTAGCCATACAAACATGCAAATAAACAAAAAAGAAAATAGGACTCAAAATAGTGATCATCACTTAAATTAAGTTTTGCAAAGAAAAATATAAAAATTAAAAACATCTATAATATAATTAAAAATGTGCTACAATCAACTTTTTCTTTTTTGCCAATACTGGACTTGAACTCAGGCCCAGGCATTGTCTCTGAGATTTTTTGCACAAGGCTCACACACAATTACTTGAGCCACAGCTCCTCTTCTGGCTGTTTGGTTGTTAATTGGAGAAAAGAATCTCATAGATTTCGGCCTAGGCTGACTTCAAACTAGGATCCTCAGATCTCAGCATCTCAAGTAGCCAGGATTATAGGCATGATCCACTGGTACCTGGTGCTACAATCAACTTTTAAGTAAATGGAATAAAACTTTATGAACCAAAGGTAAAAGGATAGCATGTTGAAGATTATGAGCACTGGGTTTGCAAAAGGACAAGGCTGAGGATTAGTTTGGGAGAGATGTCCCTTAGCAATTGATCGCCATTGATCTGATGTGTAACTTGGTCTTATCGCTGCTTAAAGATTTGCTCCCAGGTTAGGATACCACACCCACAACATAAAACCTCTACAGTTACAACAAGTACCTAGAAATTCATTCCTTTGTTTGATGTGTTCTTTCTTTCTTTGGCATACAACACTGCTAAAGTCACAAGCATGTCTGTCTTGTAAGTCATGTAATAACTTTTACTAGTCTTAATGTTCACAGTCTAGCTGAACCCTGCATGAAAGCACATAAAGAGCACTTTTACCAAGGTATTTTAATATGGCATTTACTTCTGACATTTCTGGGCAGCTCTTCTGCTTTCAAAGTGGGAGGGGACACATCTGGTCTGGAGAAAACAGCTGCCGATGGGAATAACTCACATCACACACAAAGAGAAATTGCTTTACTAGTGGCATCAGACCAAAGAAGAATTCCCAACTCAGTCAGTCCTACTTGGGTTTCACCAGAAAAGTAAAAATGTACAACAAAGTGATAATTCAGAACGAAAGCTATCCTTTATTTTTCCCAATAACTCCTTGTATAGCAACAGAGAGAGTGAAGTTGAATAAAGAGACTGAAAATACTTGGTGATAAATACCAGTAATTAACTAAAAAAAAGAGACATAGTTGAAAGTGGGGCAAAGGGGAAAAGGCATTCAAAACCTTAGAATATTAAAAATGACCCCAGAAAGTCAACATATATAATTTTGCTTTTCTTAGCCTACCTGAGACATATACACAATGATGACTTGGAGGTTCTGACTCGTTTTTCAACTTGTCAATGCACTAAGAACTACCACATCTTCAGAACCAGCTCAAATCATTTGTCTGGCCCAGAATAAAATGAAAATGCAAAGTCCTTGTGGAGAGCTGCGAGACAGTGGCAAAGCATTTAAGCAAGCACAGAGACCCTTTCTGAGCACATCACTGCATGACTGCAGGTCACGGACTGTAAAGTTGGTGGTCTCAAAATGTAAGAAATGAGAGACAAAGGTTTCTAGCATACATGACCATCTCTTGTCTTTTAGCTACCTTAACTTCTCTTGCCAGATCACATACTTCTACCAACTTTCAGAAAACAGCTTAGGAATGACAGGTCCCTTCTCATTTATAGAAACCAACACAAGAAAAATTAAATGACTTGTTTAAGGTATGAGTCAAATGGCAATGACAGAATTAAATTCAAATTGTCCTGTCTCTCACAGTCACCTACCCTGTACTACCCTGCCTTGAAGTTCCCAGGGTATTTTTTTTTTTGAGGCAAGAAATAGAGAGGGGTGAAGAGTGGTCCTGGAGCTTGAATTCAGGGCCTCAAGCTCTTGCTTGGCTTTACACTCAAGGCTGGTGCCTTCACAGTTGAGCCACATTTCCACTTTCAGCTTTTTGCTGGTTACCTGGAGACAGATTCCTGGATTTGGTTGCTGGGGGAGGCTTCAAATGAGATCTTCAGATCTCAGTCACCTGAGTGGCTAAAGTTACAGGCATGAGCCACCAGTGCACAACCGCTCTTCAATGTAAATGTAGACAATTAGGAAATAGCCATAAAAATCAATGTGAAGCAAGGCGCTGAAGGTTCATACCTGTAATCCTAGCTACTCAGGAGGTTGAGATCTGAGGATCAAAGTTTGAGGCCAGCCTGGGGAGAAAAGTCCATGAGACTCTTATCCCCAATGAAATATTCAGAAAAATCTGGAATTAGCACTGTGGCTCAAAGTGATGGTGCACTACTCATGAGCAAAAAGGTCAGGGACAGCACCCAAGCCCTGAGTTCAATCAAGCCTCACAACAAAAAAACCCAAACAACAATAACAACAATGACAACAACAACAACAATCAAAATGAAATTCTAAAAATCAATTTTTCAAATTCATTTCGAGTCAACATTTCCTGTCTTAGGGTACATGACATCATATGACAGCTTCAAACCTTGGAGCTAATTACCTTTGCTGAGAGGTCATTTGATCTCTCAGTGTTAATATTCATAGGCTAAGGTAGTTTTTACTGGTTATGAAGAAACATGTTAGTAAACTAATCAGTTTTCTTGTGCAAATATTTAAAATAATTTCAAGATAAATTGAACTTCAACACTGAGCTAAACAAACAGCTTTGTAATCTGAACCTAATGTTCTAATAAGTAACTGCCTTTTGGATGTCCTTCAGCATGAGGGATTTTTTTTATCTTTTTTTTTTTAAAGATTAACACCGAATGAAAACAAAGGTTGGCATTTTCAACATAAACATGAGGCCCAAATTTGTTCTTACAAATATACAAAATGAAACACATCTATTTTCCTAAACTCAAGCTTATGTGCCAATTTACTGCACTAAAATCTCTGTAGCAAGGACACAGCCATTGAAAGAAACCGTACACATTAAATATAAGTGAAATTTCAACAGCTTATGAAAAGCACTCAAACAGGTGATAGAAAAAGTTCAAGGTAGACTAGCGATAGCACAATGCAGTGAAAAATCCATTCAGAGAAGCAGGTGCCAACCTCCCTTCAAACCAAGTGCAAGGCATGCTGCTACCAGCATTAGTGGCAGAGAGAGATCTCTACTTCTAATCATGATTCCCTATGTATTTCATTTTGGTAAACTTCACTAATTCATCTGCAGAAGGTGGTGACTAGAGTCACAAGGCTAGGCCACATGCTTTCTACATGTCTTTGAAATGCTGAAATTTGTGATGCATACACCTTTCATTTTACCTAATTGGGCTGCCTGCCTCCTCCCTCCAACCCCCTCCTCCCCAGCCCTCAGCAAAAAAAAAAAATCCACTGGGTGGTTAAAATTAGTTTTTCACGAACAACATTATGCCCTGTAGGTAGCAATAAGAAAAAAAACATATTCTCTGGCTTGGATAAGTTTTGGCATAATTACAGGTCTGGTGTTTGGAAAATGAGGGCTGGATGAAATTGGTGCAGAGACATGAATTACCCGAAGTGTCTGAGACTACAGCACTTACATCTCATTAACCGCCAATTACTGTATTCATAATTTAACACAAAAAGGAAAAACACAAACGGGCTTAAAAAATATCCCTTTTATCTAGACTTCAGTTTACACTTGGCCTCTAAAGACAGGATTAGTGTAATAGATTGAGAAAGGGAGTAGTTAGATTGAGCAATAAAAACACTTTTGATAACATGGAAGGCTATAAAAATGGTTTGGCTGAAGCTATTAGCCAAAGATAAATAATATCCTGCAGGAGAAAAAGGAACACTTCCCCCCCCCCTGGATTATTAGGTCTGGTATGGTTTTAAAAATCTTTCTTTTACTGAAAAATGTACCATACCCATTTATAGAAACATGATTTCACAGCCTTTGTTCATCAAAAATTTCTTTTCTGGCAATATGATGTTCATGAGTTTTGTCAAAACATGGAAAGCGAGGGTTAGGTGTGGTGGTGCATGTCCATAATCAATTATCTCGGCACTTGGGAAGCTGAGGTACAAGGGAGGTTTAAGGCTGGCTTGAGATACATAACACAACCTCATCTCAAAACCAAACAAAACAAAAACCCTCACCAGAAACCAAAACATGGTAAGCAGAAGGCATAGATTTACATTTTTCTTTTGTTTTATTATTATCATGATTACCATTTGTATACGAATACCACTATTCCTATTACTACTATTGCTAAAAAACATTATTTGCGACTACTGCTGCCATCTCTAACCACTAATGAGAATGCAGTCTTAAGATTAGCGTGCTTATTGCATTTGTGAGTTCTAATGAATAGCACTTTTATTTCTCAGCCCTGTGCTGGCTGGCTGTCTCTCTCTCCAGTGAAGTCTGATGAGCCAGTGCAGTCCAGGAACCAGAGGCTTCAATATGATTTGGGAGCTGCTTTTAAATGCAAATTCCTGGGCTTCAGGCCAGATCTACAGAATTAGAAGCTCTGGGGTAGAGGTTCACCAAAGATTCTGATGTTCAGATTTGAAAGCTGTGCTCCACAGAGGAAGTAGCCCAGGTGCTAGAGAAGGGAGAAGGGAGGGATGGGAGATTGCTGAGAATTCACACCTGATCCACCACCTGCAGGCTTTACCTGTCTAGGGCAGGCTGCCCAAGCCAAGCAGAAGAAGGCAAAGTCTTAGACATATTAAGTCAAGGAGAAAAGAGTAAACTCTGGAGTGCGTTTGTGGCTTCAGAGCACCATGAGAAGAGTCAACACCAGAATTCCTCCCCTCTCTCAATGCCCACTCCCACCACCCCCAATTTTGTTTCTCTTTTGCCTAGTATACATTGAAAATTATGACTCCTTATTTTCCATCAACGCAGACACTCAGATTGTTTTAGTTACTCTGTCTGTATTGGCATTTCTTGCCGAATGAGATTTATGTTTTTAGAGTATTGTTGGTTCTCCAGCTTCCAATCAAAGAAGCTGAAGGCTGCCAGATGCTCTCAAATGATTGTGTATACTGTTGAATTTGAGAACATTTCTAATCTGGGGGTCCTGACCTGATAGTTTGGAATAGCTTTCAAAATATATCCTTCAATTTTTCTCTCTTCTTCCCTTCCCTATTTTGGAAAAACAAAGTGGGTAATAAAAATATGTATAAAGAAAAAAACATTTTTGACATGTTTTCCTATCACCAATTTTGATCTATATCATTATATAAAATAGCATGTAAAATTAGGATATAAAATGACTATAGTCAGACCATTAAAATATAACATAGTTTATCTCACTTATTATTTAACAACTCTGCACAAAGATCTTTGTATTTATCCCTGTTGGCCAATCTGTTTTATTAGCAAATGGTTTTGAAGCAAACAGGGTAAAATGTTGACTCACGTCAAAATTAGGATATAATGCTCAAAACATGGCTGAGGGGATGTCTGTGGGACTCCAGGGCTCCAATAGGATGTCCATGGGGTTAAAAATACATTTTACAGTAATATTAAGAAATTTGTCTTTTCCACTGTGTTGACATTTATACTGTTGGTGAAATCAATAATGGGTCAAACTGTGGCACAAGTCAGGTGGCAGCACCACTGTAGTAACGGTCATTTCATTCTCCATACCACAACTTGCAGTAGAGCCATCAAACTAGCCAGTTTGACCAGGATATTCTTTTTCTTAATACATTTTTTATTGTGAAAATACAGTACAGAGGGGTTACAATCATATGAACAAGGTAATGAGTACATTTCTTATCAAGCCCTGTTGCCTCCTCCTTTGTTTTTCCCCTCCCATCCTTCCCTCCCATCTCAACTACAGTCCTCCCTTCCTCACACCCCCTTCCCCCCCTCGCCTAAATTGTAAAGTTCGTTTTTCGACATAGCATCTTGTACATCTCATTGTTGCAATGGATCCACCTGTATCCCTATTTAAAGATTTTGTTTTTTTTCCTTCCGCTCCCCAAATTATACCAACATCACATACAGTGAAAACAGGGGTTATACCATGGGGGAGGAACATACAAAGCAACAAAAAAATCACATGGTACCTTATAAATATGTTAGAAACAATAGCCAGAAAGAAAAAAAAAACCACTTGTGTCCTTATCTTGGATTCATTTCACGTAACATCATCTTATCTGACCTTTTCTGCTTGACTTAGACATATACTAGTTATTGCAAATAAGGGAAACCATGGGACCTATGTTTCTTTGTGCCTTGACCAGGATATTCTCAAGGGCAGTGGTGAACATTCTAGTAATGAAAGCCTAATTCTAGGAATGGTATTGTAATGTTCTGAGTGACAGACACAAGGGCACTAGTGCACACACAGTGCTGGTGCACATGGACACATGGAGGAGTCTGGAAGGAAGGAGTTGGGGTGACACAACTGTGAGCAGACTTACATGCTTTCTTCATTGAACATCATGCTTTCCTTGAAAAAGCCGCAGAAACTATACTTATTCAGACTTGGTTGCTTGGTGAACTTTTTCTCAAAAACTAAATGAAGTCAGTCCTTTAGCAAAAATAACTTGGTGGTATCTGTTACCAATGATAGAATTCAAGTCTTAAAATGAAAGTAAGAATTTTGAAAAATATATTTATCACTGTGGGCTTGACAGCTTCTTAATAAATCCTTTCTGAGATTAGCAGAGAGGTGTCTTAAAACAATTTCTTCTTTTCTCATAAACGATATCTACATCTGAGAGATTCATATGATTCAGTGAACTGGGATTTCCCAATGTGTGATACTATAAAATCAGACAGGGCCAAAGAACCACAGAAAGTTCAAGATAAATGGCTTTCAATGTCATGGTATGACAAGTTCAGTGGTATCATTTCAGATTCCACACTACAACTACCATCATTAGTTGAGTTTGGTGTACTATCAAAGCAACTTTTCAAAATTACCGAATTAAGGCAAATAAATATACCTTCTTTTTGAGAATGCACAACCATTTGAGGACTAATTTATATAATTCAACAAAATCTTATCAAAATAAACTGAATACAAAAGCAGATATAAGAATCCACTTCAGCTCTATTGGGCCAGACATAGAAGGTGTTTTTTATAATTGCAAAACAATGCCTCTCTTCTGAATAATTTTTTGCTTTAGAAAACTTAGACAATTTCATAAAATAATATTTATGTTTATTTGCACATAAACTAGTGTTACTATTTTCAATAAAGTAAGCATTTTAAATATTTCTGTTAATTTTTAATATGGTAAGTATTGGGACAATAATAAAATTTGTTTGGAGTTAGTGTTTGAGAGTGAGACCAAATAAGTAAATATATGCTGATCCAAAGAGAAGAAAAAAATCCTCATATTATTTTCTATACTTTCCTTAGTGTATGTAAGTGAGCCTAAAGAAAATACCTACTAGTGGCATAGGAGGATATGCATATTTTTATCTTTGCCATATTAATTTTTACTTTGCCAATTTGCTGAAAGAATCCCTCAGTGATTCTGACTTAAGTTACATTAAATTGCTACACTACTTTGGGGAGAAGTAACATTTCTAAAATATGAATTATGGGCTGGGAAGATGGCTCGGTGGTAGAGTGCTTCCCTTGCATGCATGAGGCCCTGGGTTAAGCCAGAAGTGGCGCTGTGGCTCAAGTGGTAGAGTGCTAGCCTTGAGCTGAAGAGCTGAGAGACAGCACCCAGGCCCAGAGTTCAGGCCCCATGACTGACAAAAAAATTTTTTAAATTAATTATTCTTGCCAATGTTTGTTCCCCTGTTATAGATTTTATTCATCTAAATAATTTTATACTTTTGAGATAGTCCTATAAATTTATTTTTCTGTTTATTCCTAGTTGTTCTCTATTTTAGGGGTGCTAATGTTAGATATAGTTTCCTCATTTTCTAATTGTTTATAGCTAACTAGTACATTTTATTTTTATAAGTAATACACAAAACTCTGGAAAGTTTAGGTAGCTATTTTTCATTCAGTTGGTTCTCTCAAATTTTCAATTTAGAAAAATGAGGGTTTCTTGATTTCCCAATTTTATCACTTTATCTAGCTTTTTCCCCCTTGTCATCATGTTGGAGAGACTTCATAGAAAATAATCCTGCATTTTTTTCCTTCTCAGTTTGAAAAGCATAAACAACTTTACAACTAAGGGGACACTAAATCTTTATTTCATATAAATAATCTTCATCAGCCAAGTAATTAGAATAAGTTTTCATTATCAAAATGAATTAAATCCTGTATATTTGGGGCATTTATAGAGATGTGGGAAATGTTCTCATTTAATCCAATGATAATATAAATTATAATGAAAGATTTCTCTAATAGTAAAATTTCTGTGTTTTGGAAGAACCAGTTCTTTGGTCATAATTTAGTATTCTTAATGATATTTGATTAAATCTGCTGGCATTTTACTTGGGATTCTTTAAGCAGATTCATAGGGAATTATCTTTGTTATTATTGTCTCACAGAATAAGAGAAAATTAAATTGGAATGGCCATATCTTTTTTCTTTCTAATATTTTACTGTTGAGATAATAACTTTATACATATAAGACAAAAACCGGGTAACTAAAAATAAGGTAATGAAAATGACAAATGGCACAACCTTATCTCATCAAGTAATAGGAAGAAATATAGTCATGCTGTTAAGAACAACTAAGAATCAAATTTAGATTTTAATTTTTTTGGTTGATAGGGCAACATTATGTATCCACAGTACTCCAAATACCAATATGTAGGTAAGGGAATAACACTCTTATAAGCACTGAACTAATGCTGTTAACATTTCTCCGAGGTCTGTTGGAATAGCAACTGGATTGGGACCAAATACAGAGTTTAATCCATGTATTAGCACATCCGAAGAAAGAAAAGGTCAACCCTTGGAGCACAGCCACTGTAGATAAACTGAGCTCAGAGAAAAGAAAAAACAAACTTTGGCATGGAGTGTTAGGCACTGCCCATAGGAAGGATACAAAGCCCAAGAGCTTTGAACATCCAAAGATGCTAAGTGTGTCCTCCAGCAGTAGTACAGGCGTTTCCCCAGCCCTCGCCATAACCTGAAGAAATGTCCTTCTATACAAAGTACCTTTGTGGGCTCTGTGCATACCTCTAACTTTGTGATTCTGTATTCAGAAATCTCTGCTGATCCCAGAAAAGGTTGTGAGAGGTGCGTAGAACCTCCCAATTGCCTTCTGTTAGGAAATATCACTCTTTTCATATGAGATTCACTTTCATGCATATCTCTGAGAGTCATATATGCTTTACCAGACCCATCAGCTGAAATGGCACTTCATTATGGTTTGAAATGCTATTCAGTTAGTATGACATTTTTAGAATGATTTCACATACACTCTAATTTATGCAAGAATAAAATAGCTAATTGCAGTACTTTGAATATTAGAAACAAATCACATACAATGTATCTCACTGCTCATGGCAGCCTATCCGTGTGGGTTTTGACTCTCTTACTGATTAGCTGAGGCTGTTTGGCTGGATAATTTCAATGGCATTTCCATCCCTTCAATCTATAGCCCATTTTATCTTGTTGTAATGTCCTAACACAGTATAGATGGATATTTTTGTAGAATAGTCATTTGACCATCGTTGACTTTTTCCTATGATTAGATTTTGTCTATCAGCCAATGGTATCAATGGAATTAGGAAATAATTCTCATTCTTGTTTCTGGTGAAATTTGCTAATGATGGACAAGTGTTCTAATTTTAGCGCTCAAAATAGAATTCACAGATTCTAATATATTGAAAATATATTTGACTCAGAATCCAGTTATTTAGTTCTTAAAATTATTCCTGTTTCATGATTTATAATATGCCCTCTTAAAAGTGCAGATAGAAAGGAATCCTAAAAGGATAAATCTGAATACAATAAGGATTTTATTTTCTGATAGATTGAACTATATGAATTTCCTGAAGCCATTTTTTGATGAATGATGGAAATATTTTGACCAGTGGGACAGAAACAGTCAAATAACAGTAATTTTATTTAACATGACTTAAGTCTTAAAGGTTTGTCAGCATATTTTCTCTTGCAGGTGAACAGAAATTTCTTCATCAATATACTAAGACAAAGAAGTACACTGAAATAAGTTGGCCTTATTTTCACTCAATTATTCAGATATAACACTTCTGAGAAGGGAATGACATTTGTTTCATGATCTGCTCTCATTTGGCTTCTCTTCCTGTATCAGACTGAGTGAAACAATATTGTACCATTCTGTTGTTGTGATCACACCAAATTTCAACATATGCTTAGTACTTGGCTCCAAGTGCCATTATGTCACCAGGTTCACACTTGGATCAATCCTTGAACACGTGTGTGAGCACGTGCATGAGCATGTGTGTGAGCTTGCATGCAATCTCATTTGGGTATTTGTTTCCTGCTAACAGAAAGTCAAGCATATGTTTGAGACCCAGCTTCCCTTTCTTTTTGACACATTTTATGTGATGAGTTGCATTAAGAAATATAGCAGCATCAGCATTAAAAATTAGAAAGGATATGTATTTGTAAACATTAACTGTGGGTATGGCAAAGACCTTCATATCAACTAAAATGTGTTTGCTAGAGCCATAATCCAATCAACACAACACATTTTCATTTGCTTTATAGCACAGTTCAAATCATTACAAAAAAAAACTCCCCCATAAAAAAATAAAAATGGTGAAATACCACAGGGCTTATTTGAACATTAAACTATCCTCTATAAAAATGTCAACCTAACTGGATTACTTCCATCAATGCTGCAAAAGTAGAAACAACAAATGAGATTTTGATGATGGTAGTTGAAAAAAAATTCTTCTGGTATTTCATTCTTGTGGTTTATGAGGTTACTAAAACCCTCAGTGTAATTATGGTTTGACACTTTCTATCATTTTTTATTTATAGTCTTTTAAAGGAAGTGGTGTAAATTGCATTTGCTAAAACATCATTGGACATGTTTTAAGTACCCCAAATGTCACAGGGTGTGGGATACGATGACTCAAAACAGGAACAAGTATCTGGTTACAGATTTAAGATGCGTGGAAAGCAGAGGTAAACCGCTCGAGTCTCAGTTAAATTAGCACAGATAGGCTACATTCTGTAGGAATACAAATTTGGGTGACATGAAAGATAGCTGTCTTTTGCTTTTGAGTAAGTATAATACAGAAATAAAATCATCTTTTGAGAGCAACAACAACAAAATTTTTAGACTATGAGTCTTTATGGCTTCTAAGAGGCTAAGTTGGTGTAGTTGGTAAGAATGTCAGCTCTGAGTTGTCAATAGATCTTATTCAAATTCTGGCATTGTCACTACCCCGGGCCATTGATTAACCTTTACCCATCGACTGCCATCAGTATACCAATGGGGTTAAAAGCAGCCAGTGGATGCCACAGGGCCATTGTAAAAACTAAGTGAAATACTCTGTAAAAGCAGTAGCAGAGCTCTTGGTAAGTAGAAGTGCTAGGCAATATTAGAATCCTTAGACAAGAAAGAACATTATGAATGTTGAAAGAAGAGATTCTGAACACATTGTTAGAGAGAGGCAGTTGGGAAGATGTGCGCAGATACAACGACAGAAATTGTATATGCCCATGCATTCACTGGTTAAGAAACAGTCCTTAAAATTTCTGTAGACATTTTTGCATTCCGATCTCTACCTGTTGGGCTTGCCCACCATTAGCTGAGACAGTGTAATTAGTAGACCTCTAGGAGATGAGGGAAATAAAAATTTCTGAAACCTATTTTCTCCATAGCCACTAAAGTGTTTTTTTTTATTTTGCTGAATGCATTTTGAATGGAAGATCCTAAAACTGGGCATCTGTTCATTACCAGAACATACTTCGAATATTGTTGATAAAGAATCATGGAAATTTCTTGAGAAGCCAGGAGAAAAAAATTTAGGCAGCAATGAGAAAGGAAAATCATTACATAAACAACATGAAATATAAGGTAACTATCGTTTAGAATGTCTGTATTCTGTGTTTCTGCAGTGAGCTTCTGCAGGAGGAAGATAACATGATGACCCATCCTCATCAAAATGCTAGGGCTTCTGCTTGTCCAGGCTAAACAGTCCTGGGAGTGCTGAGTTGGCAACATCCTCTATTCTCATCTTTCTTTTGGCCACTGGCTGAGTGTGGTGGCCCGGGTTAGTAGTTCAGTCTGCTGCGGTGAAGCTAATTGAAACTGCAACAGTGGCCCCATTATCATCTTTAAACCCCGTGAGCTAACTGGCTCAGACAGCCATGGTGATATGCTACCATCAAAGCTGAAATAATTCCAACAATTATGGACACCAAATTTGAGCTGTTTTCTAAATAACAAAAAAAGGTAAGATTAAAAATCAGGGCATAATTAATTTACATGTTCTGATACACTGAGCAAATTGACAACTTTTCAAATTCAACATGTACTAAGATTAAATAATGACCAGTGAACCACAGGAAGTCTCTGCAGGGTGGGGGTGGGGCGGGAAGAGGGAGGGGTTCACCTTGAGCAGCCATAGTGATGCGCTTCTTAACATGATCATGTTGAAATTACATGGCTAAGCAGAATATGCATGGACTTCATTTTTATTTTTTTGCTCTCAGGCCAATAAACATGGATTACTGTGCAACTGATTGGGATTCTTTAACCTGATTGTATGATTAAGATGACAATAGTAATATTAATAAATGAACTGAAGTTAATAAGATTTGTTATGCAGCATGCTCTATGACTCTTCAGTAATTCTCAGTGAGAGTGATTTTGCTCCCAGGAGGACATCTGGTAATATCTGGAGACATTCTTTTAAATAGTACAATGGGGTTTCAATGATACTTCCATAGACATATACAATGGACTTTGTCAGATTCATCTTCTCATTTATACTCACTTAATTTAGTGCTCAAAGAAATACAAATTAAGACTGAGTTGTAGCTCACTGGTAAAGCCTTAGGCTAGGATGCACAACATTCTGAGTGAGGTCCTCAGAAACACACACATACATACACACACACACACACACACACACACACACACACACACACACACACACACGGAAATACATGCATAATAAAATAAGATACCATTTGCTACTAATCAATTTCTCTACAAAACGAAACAAAAAATCATTTGACTTTAGGTAGGAGTAAAACAGAGAGGTCTTGTTATATTACTAGATGGTAGACTGGAAAGTTAAGGGAATGAAATATCTCACAATATGGGAAGCACACCTTTATGCACATTTTACCACTTATCATTTTTGACCTTTAGTTACATCTTTAGGGAAAAGACATGGCAATGCATTTACATAAATAAGCAGAACATCAAGTTCTACCACCTTTAACCTGATAAAATAGCACTGATGCTCAGAGGGACTTAAGGAATGATATTGCATCACTGAAACATGACAATGCAGCCTTGAGAAAGGATTTTCATAAAGAGAAGTCTGTGTTCCAGGGACTGAAGGCTGACTGGAAACCTTTGGTCTTTATCTGTGAGACAGTAAGTGATCATGGTTTCAGTATGTCAAATTTTACTTGGACAAAGGAAGCCCTGCTAATGATAGAAATTTATTTGGTTTCTCTCTTTCTCTTCTTTCCCAATATGTTACTAAACAATACATATTTGTATCTTAGGAGCTTCAGACACAAGTGAATATGCAACAAGTGAAATAGAACAACTTCTTGATAATTTAGACCATGAAAAAGTTAAATAAAACTTTTCCTTGGCCAGATAGACAGACAGACAGACAGACAGACAGACAGACAGACAGACAGACAGACAGACAGATAGACTGATTGATTTGTGTGTAAAAGAACAAATACAAGCCAGGCACTGGTGGCTCATGCCTGTAATACTAGCTACTCAGAAGACTGAGATCTGAGGCTTGTGGTTTTAAAGTCAGCCCAGGCAAGAAAATCCATGAAACTCTATCTCCAATAAACTATTCAGAAAAGGCTGGAAGTGGTGCTTGTGGCTCAAGTGATAGAACGCTAGTCTTGAGCACAAAGATGCTAAGGGACGGTGTCCAGGCCCTGAGTTCAAGCCCCTGGACTGGCAAAAAAGAACAAATGCACAACCTTCCCTACGATCTATTTATACCACTTCTGGGCATTTACCCTGAATATCATGAGCCAGGATATGATTAAGACATCTGGCACATTCATGTTCATTATTGCACTATTCATAATAGCCAAGATATGGAAATAGCCCAGATTCCCCACAATAGAGGAGAGGATCCAAGAAATGTGGTACCTATACACAATAGAACTTTACATAGCCATTAGAAAGAATAAAATCATGTCATTTGTGGGGAAATGTATGAAACTAGAACAAATCATGTTAAGTGAAATAAGCCAAACTCAGAGAGACAAACAGCACATGTTCTCTCTGATATGTGGGAATTAGATCTAAAATACACTGGGATATGATAAACTATATAGGATTCTAGAACTGCACACACAGTGAGACCAAAAGAGAACATTGTTAGGAGAGAAACACAAAGCGCAATGCCTGACTCATTATATTTATATAAAATTATATATAGAGAAATGAACTCAAAATATAGAAATGAGACCTCTTCTTTTTTATTTTTATTATTTTTTTTCTTAGGAAGGTTCTTTTTTTTTTTCTTTTTTTTTTTTTTTTTTTGATGATTCTTGTATATAGTGTGTTCAAATGTATATCTTGGGAAGAGTTGGGGAGGGTACAGAATTCAAGGGAAAAAAAGATGAAAAGCAGTGGAACTCACGGGAAAGATGAAAAGCAGTGGAGCTCACGGGACAGTAAAGAAAGTAAACTATGCAACTCCTGGGTGGAGATGGCAGGGAGGGACTAGGAGAGCACAAGGGAGTAGAAGACACTGTATGAAAGGAAATGGACTCATTACCTGACTCATATAATTGCTATCCTTCTGTACAACACCTCTATAATAACAATAAAGTAAATTAATAATAAAAAAGAACAAATAGAACAAGGTATGTTTCGATGTTGCCCAAGAACTCAGTTTTGAATTTTCTCTTTCAAAATTTAAGCCATATGATCTCTATACTAACTATCACTTAAATGTGTCAAATGCAAAAATCAGCTCTTCAGCTTGTCCTGGGTAAAGATGCTATATTAGGGAAAAAATTTAAAGATTTCTATGGGTAGTGTCTTATTAATAACTTTTCCAAATGGTACCTATTTTAGTAAAAAGAGTAGCTTTCTGGAAAACTGCATTAGCCAATAAACATGTTAAAAATAAAATGACACCTGCTACAACCGATCCCTAAAAGACTCAAATAAACATATAGTCAAGCACACGGGTCTCATGTCATTGCTCCAGGATGAGCCCCCATTCATCTTTTATGTGTTGGCACATTGAGCAGAGGCACTGTCTACCTCTAATGCTGACTCACTTTCCAAGGATGTTTGTTGGTACAGTGAGCAGAAGTGAGAAACAGGGACAATCTATTGGTGCCCATTATCAAAGATAGGGTCCCATAAACTCACACATCTGGAAAGTGTCATGTGGACTTGTTTGCATCACTGTGTGGGAATTGGGTATGAATAGGCAGGAGGAAATGATGATAACTCTAACCACTACCATTGTTGTGAATAATAAACTCTGCTTTGCATTATGACCCAAGAATAATGAATTTTCTGCCTTCATGTACAAAAGAGTGGCAGGCTACTTTGTTTGCTTGAGAGTGTGGTAAACATCTCAGACCCTCCATAGTTCTTGTAAGCAAGAATTGTACACAGAATCTATCCACCTTTCTTATTGAAGGATTGATTTATGGTCAATTTAATGCTCTTCAATGAAGTTAACTGTTTTTGCCTAGCTTGAGGGTAATTTTTTTCTCTCACAGAAAAAGGCTTGATTTCTAATACTGCAAAAGCTACATTATTACTGGTCCTGTTACTAGAACAATTTTTAAGGCATCTAATGACACATATAATTAGGAGAGAAAAAATAGTTCAGGAGATCCAAGTATAAGATATTTAGAAGCTGAGGACTCTGAAAGAACTAGACAGTAAATACTTGTTTCACAATAAGGAATTCCGGAAGCTCAGAGCAATGGGAGTAGAACTTCTTTCTGCTGTGGAAGTGCTGAATGGGTAAGACAGATTCTTAATACAATTCTCACTTGACATTGTATGAGTGAACTCCTAGGATTCTTTTTATTTACTTGTTTATTATCTTAAAGTAGTTGTGAAAAGAGGTTTCAATTCAATATGTCATCTTGATTCCTCCCATCAGTAGATAATGACTCATTTTTTTAAAAAAAATTCCCTATTTTCTTGAATACTGGGCTAAAAGTTACAGTGCATACAAATACTTTGTACAATATATTCCCTGTCATGAAAAACTGAAAATAAAAATACTGTGAAAGATATAGATACTGGCATATACAGCTGAGCATACAATATATTTATACCATCTAAGACACAGACACTGACATATATAACTGAAAGCATGACATACACAAATGCTGTGTAATACATAAACACTGAAAAGTACAGTACATAAAAATGTTATTGATACTCACTTGACACTATGTTGGATATGAACATTACAACTTGGGGGGGACTAGGGAGGGGTAAGTGGGAGATTATGAGGGATAGAGATACAACAATTAAAAATGAATGTACTCATTGCCTTACTTATGTAACTATAACTCCTCTACTCATTACCTTTGCAATGAAAATAAAAAATTTAAAATGTTATATAAGGTATAGCAATAAAACTTAAAAGTATATTAGAGTCATATTGGACATTTTAGCATACATTTAATCTAATTACTTGTACTCCTTTGCTTCATAGTTCATTTTTTATTACTATCACATATCTATCTCATTTGCTCTGTGACTACATAGCTTCTATCCATTAATTGGAGGTCATGTTCCAACATGTGTACATGTACATTGATATCACTCATGGAATGGAATATTTGGAATCCAAACTGTTTCAAAAAAGTTGCTAGATAATATGATTTTGCTGGATATTGAAGAGCATGATTGTAGAATTTCATGATAATTTCCTTGAGGCATATAAAATAATACTTTCATGATACTGCCTTAAATAAACAGTATCTGTTTATTATCTTCCTATTGTGTTTAGGATCTCCAAAGAGTCTGTATAGCAAAGGAGACAGGGATTTAAGGTCAGAAGACATGGTGCTTGCACCTGGACAGGCCAGAGGACCCACCGCCAGGAAAGTATATAGATTAGAAAAAGTAGGCCAACAGATTTGCCCTAAGTAGTATGTGTGCCTTGAGCTAAGATGAGATGGAGTTGCCTTCAAGGCTTTCAGTACCTCCTAAATTTCACTGGAAGCTATACTTGTAGGATGGAGTGCTAACAGTTTAACTATTAAATGTTGAAGATGAAGAACATGAGTCTGTTATATTTCCTTGGAGACTGTCCAATGGGTAACCCGTCCTGTTTATAAAAGGCTTAAGGCTCAAAAGTATTCAATAGTTCTTTTGAGTTCATATGTGAATCTCCCTTCAGAGTATTCTACTCTCCAGTTTTACATTCATGAAGCTACTTATGACCTTGTTTAAGCAAATCATCTAGGCCAGAGTATGTCAGATTCTGATATTTTGAGCATATGGATCAAAGGCAATGTGGCTTGTTTGAATGCAGATTTCTAGACCCTGCTGCAGGCCTACTGAATCAATCTCCTTAGGCCTACTGAATCAATCTCCTTAGGTGAGCCAAGATCTATCTACATTCTCAGTAACTCTCCCATTGAACTGGAAAATGGGCTGAACCTGTGTATAAAGGTCTACATTGAACATAACCTTGTTCTGGGAACTTAGTACTTTAATGTTAACTCAATTAGAGCAAAAACTCTTTAAATAAAAAAGCAAAAATGTGGTTTCATAATCTAAAAGGGCATCTTTTAAGTGTGTTTTCATGCATTTATTATGTTTATTTACTATTTACTATTTCTTGACTAAAATTGATAAATCAAACGTACACATACAATATGTTGACTGATTTATCTAGTCAGATGCCCCTGTAGAACTATTAATAAAAGCACAGGTTATACAACTATTTAAGAGTGAACACATATCCATACATATACATCATTCACTTAAGCAGGCTTGAGCAAACACAATAATGATGTAAAATAAATTTTAAAAGAGGGACTATTAATACAATGTAATAATAGTTTAAAATTTAAAAAGAGGGAGGATCAATGAAATATACTGTTCTCTTTGGCCTCTTTTTCTAGAATGCCCGAAAAAATATTTTTGCCTTTGCCTTCTTGACTAAAGCACTACTTTCTACCACTGTATTGGGTTGAATTTGTAAGTTACATCCCACCAATTTCCCCCTGTGCAGGAAAGCTGCTCTCTCAGCTCATTTATGGGTCTGCTAAAATTAAATGAAAAACTTGAAGTCTTGGCTGGCACTCACCAAAGACCACTTGACCATTGTCTGTGAATATAGATGAATACCAGGGAAGAACATGCACCTCTGTTTTCTGTTACCTTTGATTGTAGTCTGATAAGTGGGATGCCCTTCTCATTGCTAACCAGGTTGTTACATCTGGAGTCTTTGCTTCTGACTGCCCAAAGTCAATGCAATTTAATTTGCCACCAGAAACTGCCTGCCCATTGTTTAAAATACATTCTGTCCTTGAGCTTTGGGTACAGTCTTTGCAACCCTGCTCCCTTTTAATGGTTTGTTCATTTATCATGCACATGCATGCATGCACACACACATACACACACACACACACACACACAACTACCAAGGGTATAGCCATGTTTTTTTTTTAAAAACATTATCTGTGGCTTTTCTTAATGTTAACTGCTTGAGTAGGCTATGACCATGAGACTATATTTGCTAGGTTCTTTTGTTTGTTTTTTTTTTTGAATTTAGTACTGGGGTTTGAACTCAGGGCTCATGCTTGCTAGGCAGGCACTCTACCACTTGAACTAACTTCCCAGCCCTTTCTTTAAGTTTTATCTATGTTCTCCACTCTTAACACTGAATAATTTATTTCATCAAGCTCTTTTTATTTATGACCTACTACTGAATTCTGACAGCAGCGCAGTGCAGTGCTCATTCTTATTTTGACTATAAACTCAACAAAATATATTGCCAATTTAAAAAAATAGCATTTTTCATACTTAGTCTTACAAAGCTATGATTCTCCTATTTTAGTACAAAACACACACACACACACACACACACACACACACACAGACACAGACACATACACACACAATCAATTACTGAGAACATTTGTGAAAATTCAAGTTCCTGGGCCTTGCCCTCCAAAACCTTTCTTTTTTCATTAGAATATATTAATTTACAAAGATGGATTTCATTCTAACATTCTCAGAAATGTATACAATGTACTTTGATTATATTTTTCCTGTCTAAATCCTTTCTTGGCTCTTTTCCTGACTTTTAATGTTCCCCTTCCCAGTCTCCTTTTAACTTTCATATTAAAAAAAAAATCTAGATTCCACATATGAGAGAATCTGGCTTATTTTTCGTGACATGATGATCACTAGTTCCATTCATTTTCTTACAAATGATGAATTTTGTTCTTTCTAGTGGGATACAACTCTTTTGCCTTTATACTACATTTTCTTTATTCACTGTTCTCTTGATAGGCACCTAAGTGAATGCTATAACTGACTGGTATTAAATAGTACTGCAGTAAACATGACTGTGTAGCTATCTCTTCTGCATGTTCACTAGGATGCCTTTAGTTACATTCAGGAGTGGAATAGCTGGGTCAAATTGTAGTTCTATTCTTTATCCTTTGAGGAACCTCCCCACTGAGTAATAACTATGGGATGACATTCTGGTGCTTTATACCCGCTTACTGGGTGATTGTTGATTTTGTTGATTGAGACATCAGCAAAAATTCCACATTTTCCTCTACATAAGGTGATCCCCTAAATTCCTTTTTTTTTGAGCATAGAAAATTGCTTTATTGCACTTGTCACCGCCAATGTTTGTACGTGGACTTGGTCCAGCTATGAGGACGAGGCCAGGGTCTTTCAGCTTCTCCCTTCCTTGCATACGCATATTAACTCATTTTGAGTGAGAATTGTTGATTGATTTCCATTTTAAGTGCAGCCATTAGAATGAGTCCCATTTGTTTTTTGTTTGTTTTTTGTTTTTTTTCTCCTACCATCCCTTCCCTCCCACTTCTACAACTACACTCTCTCTTCACCCCCCCCCGCCTAAATTGTAAAGTTCGTTGTTCAACAGTGTCTTGTACATCTTATTGTCAAAATGGGTCAACCTGTTCCCTATTTAAACATTTTGTTTTTTCTCTTCCCCTCGCCAAATTAGACCAACATCAAATTCAGTGAAAACAGGGAGGGGTTATACCGGGGGGAGGAACATACAAAGAAACAAAAAAAAAAAATCACATGGTACCTTATGAATACGTTACAAACAACAGCAAGCAAGAAAAAAAAAAAAAAACACTTGTGCCCCTATCTTGGAGTTACTTTCACTTAACATCACCTTATCTGGCCATGCGTACATAGCTTTTGACCTTTTCTGCTTGTCCCAGACATATACTAGTTATTGCAAATAAGGGAAACCACAGGACCTATGTTTCTTTGGGCCTGGCTTACTTCAATTAATATAATTTTTTCCAAGTCTTTCCAGTTCCTAACAAATGAATCCCCTAGATTCTCTAGCAACTTATTAGCCAATTTCCAAGACAACATTTTATTCTCACATGTAAAACAAATTTAACATTAACAGCTATGCTTGCTCTTTTATCAAATAAAAATTTCTTGAAAGTCTACTTGAGTTACAACTGGCAAACATCTAACATGTGGGATCAGAGCCACATCTGTTACCCCCTACATATGCAACAGTGCCCATGACAGACACCATTGATCACAGACGGCATCCTGTCAGTTAAGCCTGGGCCCATGACTGTGAAGCCACTCCCACTTAGTCTTAGAGTAATAAGACACTGTCTTCAGGTCCTTGCCCATTGAGCATTGAGACAGAAAACAAAAGTGTTTAATAATGAGTACGAAATATGCACCCTGTAGCAGTTCTCCCAGCTTGGTGTCCAGTCTTCCAGAATGAAAGACCAGCAGTGAGGAGTTAGGAATACCCAACTCGGTTAGAATGTGTACTTTATCTGTGCAATAAATATGGGAGGGTGGTCATTTCCCAGTCCTGCTTTGGAGGCAAGGCAGAAAGTGAAAGGAAAAGAGAGGGACAGAGTTGAACCAGTCCTGCATCACCTGTCTCTGCATTTCATAGGAGGAAAGTACATCACTTGCTACTTCCCTTTCTTTCTTTTCCTCTCTCTCATCCTCCCTCCCTCAATCCCTCCCTCCCCCCTTCCTTCCTTCCTTCCTTCCTTCCTTCCTTCCTTCCTTCCCTGTCCTGGGGTTTGAACTCAGCACCTAGGTGCTGTCCCTAAGCTTCAAAGGCTAGCGATCTACCACTTGAGCCACAGTGGCACTTCCATTCTTTTCTGAGTAGTTTAATGGAGATGAGAGTCTCATGGACTTCTCTGTCGGGGCTGGCTGGGAACCACGCTCCTCAGCTTTAAGCCTCCTAAGTAGCTAGGATTATAGGCCCGAGCCACAGGCACCGGGGAACTTTTGGTTCTTGACACTCCCAGGTGACACGAATCCTGATACTGCCACTGTCCCCAAATCACCCTCAGGTGTAAAGGTGGTATTCAGACTTCCTTAAGACAAAATGGTGGCTGAAGAGGGATGAGCCTCAAGTCACCACCTTTTCAGCTGCTACTGAAAACTTCTCCCTTCCCTGGCCTCCACTATCTTGATATATGATGGGTCAACTTGGACCACTTTAGGCCTCACATCTTAACATGCTCTGTGAAGGTGAATAGAGGGAAGTCTCCAAGATGGCCACCATCTACTGTTTCCTTCTCTACCCATTAATGCCACTCCTCTTTAAAGAGGTGGAATCCCAGTGAAAATATGACAAGGAAACCTGCTGAAACTGTGTTGGGAAGGAAAGGAAAGGAAATTGATGGATGGGGTAAGATTAACTGGAATGTTTTTAAATACATGTGAAATGCTACAATGAAATCCCCACCTGTATAACTAATGCAAGGTAAAAAATATATGACAGAATGTGTGTGTGTGTGTGTGTGTGTGTGTGTGTGTGTGTGTGTGTGTGTACACTAGGTATTGAATGCAGAGCCTGGACATTCTTCCTTAGCTTTCTCACTCAAGGCTAGTACTCTACTACTTAAGTCACATCTCCTCTTGTGACTTTTTGCTGATTCATTAAAGATAAGAGTTCGAGTAGACTTTTCTACCCAGACTCATATCTCACCCTTTTGATAGGAGACAACAAAAAGAAGAAAAAGAAAGAAAAACATAAAAAGAGAGGTAGGATCCCTCGCTCCTTCCCCTTCAATCTCTTCGATTGCCTTCTAATTTGTTTTGTCTGACAGAGTGAGGAGGAAGTGGTGTTTTGGGTGGTGGGACTTCTTAGCCCAGGCATGAGGACGTACTGAAAGCTACTGCTACTTTCTTCCTCATGTCACGAGGAAGCCCACAGCAGCCACACAGGTAGGTCCCTTGAGACCACCAGGTCACCAGGTAATTAGTTCCTTCTTGGGTCTTTCAGCTCAGCCCTGTCACCCACTGAAGGCAGAGTAGGCAACCCTTAATCAATACCAAATGGTGCAAAACTGTCCAGCCACCTCTACCTGCAGTTCTGACCTGTAATAGTGTGATAAACAGTAAATCATGGTTATTTTCAGCCACTGAGCTATGGGGTGGCTTGTTGTAGGAAAATAAATAACTGAAATACTTGGGAATAAAGGAAGATGCATGAGGTAAGGAGAAGAAGGGATAATGTGTAAAACTTTGCAATCAGTTTCTTCTGGCTCCTACTCCCCAGCATTGGAATTTTCTAGACAGTAGAATTCACAATGATTATTTTCTATAACATATAAATTTTGCATTCCCAAGAATTGCCCTTGTAATGCACATTTGAACTCAAGTTGTTTAGAGATTGGTGTTTTATTCAATGCACATCCACTCTCACTCCTCAACTATGTGTTGGTTAATGCATCAGACTAATGTGTTGTGTATGGAGCAGATTTGTAATACCATAATACATGCTTAATATATTTTAAGAAGGTGAATAGTGCTGCTATACTGCTATACTAATGTCAGTGTGTGTGTTTGTGCATGTGTGTATGTGTACTGTACATACTGTTATATATAAAATACGATGATATAACATGTATAACATAATTATGAGTAAATTTATGTTAATCAATGCTTTCTATAGCAATTTTTTTATTGAACATGGTTTTATTCTAAACTAAAAAAAGGTAAAGTCTTTACTTACTTCCCTAAAGATTTTTTTCAGAGGAAATTTCTGTTATAACTCAGCAGAAGACAAGATATTTAAATAAGAAAATTTTACTCCTATGTTTGACCTGCTCTTTCCACGGAGTGTGAGCATAATTGTTCCAGGTGGACACAGGCAATGTGAGTTTTCAATGCTTACCACATGATTCTAACATCCAGCTCCATCTGAAAACATGGTTGACACTGTGTGGGCTTTGCAATCATCTCTAGTTTTGAGGTCAAAGCACTTACTTGTTTTGTAACCTGAAATGACTTTAACTGGTCCCAGACTATCCAGCTATAGTGGTATCTAAGTAATCCACCTATAGGGTACCTAAGTAATCAGCATCAGCAGGACCTGGGGAACTTACTAGAAAGGCAGATTCTTGGGCTTCCCTCCACCCCACCCCCACTGAATCAAAAAGTTTGTTGGTGGGGCCTAGCCTATGGTAACTAATTCTGTCATGGCGTATAGCCTTGGAATTATTGTGCTATGCCATGAAAATAAAATGACTCGCCCTCTGTCCCTTCCCTTTTCCTTCCCTGAATTGAAACCTCTTCTTTTCCACTAGTCAAAAAATCTTGGTTTTATTTGCTAAAGTCTAGTAGCAAAATTTCAACAACAAAAAACTCAAACCCAGATATGTTGTTTTCTGTTTTCTTTCTGATTCGACATACACTATTAGTTTTGTTACAAAAGAAAAACAACAATAAATAACTTATTTTATAATAAATTTGCTTTTTACAAGAAGGATCATATTGTTCCAAAACTTTCCTCACCTACTTTTCCATCGACTATATCTTTGGCATCCTACTATTCTATACTATAGAATCTTCTTTGCATTATTAGGGATTGAACATAAGGCCTCATGCCTGCTAGACAGGTGCTGTAGCACTTGAACTATATCCCCAACCTTTTGGCTTTTATTCTGCATTTGACATAGGGTCTTACTGTGTATTTGCCCAGGCTGGCCTTAAATTCACAATTCTCCTGCCTCTATTTCTTGAGTAGCTGGAATTACAGGCTTGCAGTATCTTATTCACTGAAATATTTTTACAAATTGTATGTTCAAAGTTGTCTTGTATTCTACCATATGACCATCCATAATTTCATGAAACCATTAGCAGTTATTTAAAATTTTTCCTTATATACATAATATTTTATGAATTATTTTTCAGAAAATACTTATTGACCTTCATGATGTACTCCTTCCTGAAATCAGCCTGTAGATATATTGCTGGATCAAAGTATGTATAGTTTTTGTTGTTGTTGGTGGTGGTAGTGGGGCTTGAACTCTGGGCCTGGGCCTTGAGCTCGTCAGCTCAAGGCTAGTGCTCTACCACTTCGATCCACAGCGCCACTTCTGGTTTTCTTGTGATTAATTGGAGATAAGAGTCTCACAAACTTTCCTGCCTGGGCTGGCTTTGAAACCGATCCTTAGATCTCAGCTTCCTAAGTAGCTAGGATTATAGGCTTAAGCAGTCAGTACAGCTTTTGTAAGGTTATGGATGATGTATAAGGACAAACTGTCTTGGTTAAAGACATCTTTAGCACTGGAGAAGAATCCCAATTCCTTTGTACCATAGTTAATGGTATGTAGTATAGCATTATTTTACTTAATCTTTGTCAAGTTAGCACCAGGGTAGGTTCATACTGTTCTTTAACGAAGAATATATTGTCACTGTGTTTTTCTTTATAATCCATTTGCATTTCATTTTCATTCTTTGTCAAAGCATTTTTTTAAAAAATGTGAGTATTCACCTTTTTTATTCCTGTTGATTTGTAAAAGCTCTTCAGCTGTTAAGGATTGTTTTCAGTATTATTTGGAGGCAAGAAAATGTAATAAAAATTCAGATTGATTGACTCAGAATAAGCTAACCTCATTTTCTTGTTGATAGAAATTAACAATAAAAAATTAGCAATGGTATATTTGGTTCCAATATACTATTGTAAATCTGTAAAGACTCAGTATATATTTCTCTTTCCTGAGACTGGAGTATGCTGAGGAGAATGGATCAGGGGTCCTGCAGTGCCTCAGTTTGGAATTTGAGCCCTAAACTGGGAATGGTAGAACACATCAACATATTGGTAGTCTGAAGCAGAATTGAGAGCACAAAGCCAAACTGGGATATAAAGTGAGCTTGAGGCAATCCTGGGCAAGACTGTCTCAAACATGCCTCTTTCCTCATACTCTATGGGTACCAGTTTTGGTTGATCCAGACTGAGGCAAGTATTTAATCTCTCAGTGCTTTTGTTTCTTCATTGCCAAAACTGAAATAGTAAAAATAACCTCTACAGCATATGGTTTCTGCGAGAGGCAATGTGCATGGTCAAGCACCCAGATTTCAGAGTCTATTTGTGTTTGAATTCCTACTCTATTCCTACTCATATATAGTTTTTTTTATTTGAGAAAGTTTTTAACCTCTCTGTTCCTGAGTTTCCTTTCCTCAAGAATGAGGATAATAATAGAATTTAACTGCTGGTTGGTGGTAACAGTCAAATGAGTGAAGACAGAGATAGATACAGATACAAATGGATAGCATATAGATCTATCTACCTGGCAGTTTGAACAGCACTTGGCAGGTACTGAGCGTTATGTATTAGCACAATAATCATTATAATTTAGAATAATCTGTGCATCACATGCTGTTGTAACCCACACTAAAATAACAGTGGTGGTGCCATACCTACTGTGGAGGCCACCACTGTTTGGAGTTGTACAAAATTGGTCTGTATATCTCCCCAGTTCAGGTGGTATTCTGGAATGGATTTCTGAATAAGGCTCTGGTATGCACTTGGATTTTGGTGATTGACCTCTTCAGTATGGAGTACGGGAGAACCAATCAGGTTTGTCCTTTTTTGTTTTTGTTTTTGGTTAGCTGGATACTAGCAGCAGAGCTAAATGTATGAATCCCTACCACCCTAGGTTCACCTTCAGCCAGCAAATCTTGAAAATCTTGTACTAGAGGTGCCCCAGACAGGTTTGCATCAGGTTCCCTTCAAAAACATCTGCATGAAATTGATTTTTGGAGTCAGAGAGTCTTAGATTAATTTAGATTAACAAAATTCACTGTTCTCTGCTTTGTCTTCTATGCCAGAGAACAGGGACACTTTCAGTCTGAACTCTTAATATGAATCATAATTAATACAGAAGATGGCTAAAAGATTCTCTCAGCATTTCAATCATGTTATCTTATAAAACTCCCACTTTTGTCTGCGTGATTTACACCGTGTCAAAGGAAATATACCCATATGGAATACGCTTGGGAATCAAAAACAAAGCCAGTGCCCAAAATACAAATCAAAAACACTGTCTAGAACAACAGGCCTCAACTAATGAATTAAAATGATTGGTGGTTTCTTTAAAATATTAAGCCCATCAATGCTTGCCAAGAACCTCTTGGCTAGCTGAGGGATTCAAATGCATTGTTCAGCTGGAGTTTGAAATCCTTCCATTCATCATTGACATGTGAGAGACAAGACAAGGTTTTTGACAAAAAGGGGATGAGGCGCCAGATGGTTTCCATCTGTATCTCCATTGATTGTACAATGAAAGCCCACCTACCCTAATCAGAAGGCTGCGGGGTACATGGAAAATGAATACTCAGTGTTTTTAAAGAAGCATAATCGCCCCTTCCCAACCATAGATATATAAATATTAATGAACACAATCTGGTTCTAAGCAAATTTAGCATGAACTTTTAGCAACCCTCCCTTGACAACTTCCTCCCATTTTAACTGAATTAAGCTTCTAAGTTCTGTGATTAAAAATAGCAAACCCTGCACTGAAGTTGAATGTGTAACTGAGGAAAACCTTTCCCTTCCAGCTAGTAACCAGTTACCACAGTTCATATCATTGTGTGCTTTTTATAACCCAAAAAGGGCCCCAATTCAAATGGAGGGTTAGCAAGTGAATAATGAGACACACAATCGATTAAAAATAAGCAGGGAACAAATTATTAGCTTATTATTTATGCCATGTCTGTTTTCAAAAGAATGTGAGAAAAATGTGAAATTCTTATATGTACTATAAAAAGAGTTGTTATACTGTTGTTCTGTATTATATTTTAACTTTTCCTGCAAACTGACAGAGTATTAAGAGAATTTTAAATGCTATTATTCAAAAGTAAATATTAGATGCTTTCTGGGATGTTTGAACATGAAATGCAATATGCTTAACCATGAATACTTGCTTAATCATTTTTACAACACTGTGCACACGCTAGGCAAGCCTCTACCATTGATCTATCTCTCCAACCTGACACGGTTAAACCTCTTCCTTCTTGATACACTACCAGAACTCTTCCTCAAAAATATCAAGAAATTTAGCTTTGAAAGTTCCCATCAATTCCTTCCTTTACTTTCGTTCCTTCTCGTTCAAACAAGAAAGGTTTGCATATTTGCTTTAATGTTTTCCAAGAAGTATATTCCACATTTTCACCACTAATGGTTCCCTGTGGACCTAAGTGGTCACAATTTTAAAGCAAAAGAATGTCAAATCAGGCCAAAGAAAATACGAAAAACTTAATCCATATACTCAACTTTAGTCATGTGACTGAAAGGAATTAATTTTTCTTTCCTCAATGTGTTCTTATTCAGTCAATAAACAAATTCTTGTTGAACATCTACTATGCACTGGGCTTGGAGAAGCTTAGCAGGTAGTGCTGCTGGTTTTAGCACAGGGTCAGCTGTCAGTGGGTGAGTATTCTGTGCTAGGTGATAGCTTCATGATGTGCAGAAGGCACAGGTGATCATCTCTGGTGCTCATATCATCTTGTAGACCCCTCTCTCCATGCCTTCTAGACACATATATGCAGAGGATGTTGGCCAGAGTTACTGCAGTGTTCAGGTTTACTTAAGGTCATTTTCACCAGCTCTTGTTTTTCAACCTTTCCTAACTCAGTCTGGTCCTTGGTGGCAGGGTTAGACGTCAAGATAGTGTCAGCAAAGTTGAAGAAGAGGACAAACTAACTTAAGCTTTCCAAGAAAATGCTGAGTCTACCAAAATGAATTTTTGGTTATGCTCAAGGCAAGAAGAGGAAGTGTTAGGCCCACAGACTGAGCCAGATGGTGTGACATTAGCACATGACAAAGAGGAAGCAAAATGATTCATTTTCTCATTGCTTTTGCAATTACCATTAGGAAGACTGATCTTCAAAAACATGAAGGGGAGACCTTAACTGGTTAATTTTGGCAGTCTACTGAGAAAATGCAAAAATTTAAAAAAAAAACATAAGAAATATTTCTGACCCTAAATGTAAATGTACTTAGGTCTCCAGAAGGGATGGGGAATAGAAGCAAGGAGAGGTTGGAAGCAATGCCTATAACAGATGTGTGCTATTTGACATGTTGTATAACATATGTAGCTGATTTCTCATGTATATTATTTATTAAGTTATATGTTTGAATGTAAATGAACCCCCCAAAGGATATCCTGAGTTGAATGCTTGGTCTCCAGCTGGTGGCGCCATTTGGGAAGAGGAGCCTAACTAGAAGAAACAGGTTACTGGGGGGGGGGAGAGAAAGAGGCAATTATGTTTGTCCCCAGTCTCTTGCTCAGCTGTTTCTAGTATGCTGCGTAGAGCCTCATTCTCCATATGTTCCTGACACCATAGGTGCTGCCCTCTGCCTCATCACAGGCTCCACAGACAATGGAGGCAACCATGGTGGACTCAACATGCTGAAATTGTGAGCCAAAAATCAATCTTCCTCTATTAAAGACTCTCAGGTCTTCTGGACACAGATACACACAATTCTGACTAATATTGATCCCAATGGTATGTATCATATGCCTATTTAAACTACATCCTTGACATTGTCTTACAAAGTAACCTTGAGATTAGAAGGTAGAATATGGCTCGAATGACAAATAATTATTCTATTCATTGGTTATATGTATCTGTTAGTCCTTAAAACAATTTACTGTCAATGGTCTATTATATATAGCCACTCAACGTCAGATAGTTATAAAACTACCCAAAGAGAGAGAATGGAATGCATGTCCATTAAAAAATTTAGTGTAAAATAGAATAGCAAGCAACAAAATCAGAACCTTGAAACACTTAGATGAAGATTCTTCTTTCTTGCACACACACACACACACACACACACACACACACACCTATAACTACTATGAATCTCAAACAAGAAATGTAACTTCCCCAAACCAAAAAAAAAAAGTGTCACATGTGCATTTTGAAATGCTATATAATGGCAAGCCACAAAATCAGGAGAGCTTGGCAACCACTAAAAAAGAAAAATGTGTGCAGTCATGAACAGTATTTTACACAACAGGAAATCTCAATGGCTCAGTGGTAAAGACAGGAAAACATGTTCCTTTCTCTAGAAGTCAAGGCAATGCTTTTCAGACCCCTATAAGATACTCTTTGGCTACATAATATTTAAGAATATGACATTATCAAATGTTAGCAAAGATGTGGAGTAATGAGAACTTTAAAACATTACTGGCTCAATCACTTAAAAATATAATTTGGAGTTGCATACTAAGGAATGCTTCACCCTGATTCATCAATTCTATTCCCAAAGTCTTATTACCATGTGCCAATTGAGTAAGAGTTTCTCTTATTCAACAGATACTTCTGAGCAGTGGTTTTGTAGTAGAAAATTACCAGAAATAAACTCTTCAAACAGCGAAAACTGAAAAGTCCACACAAGGACTCTAGCATATTTGCACAAGCGAATATTATATAATAGTGGTAAATAGACACAACCTACCTTTACATACTGAATTGGTAAATCTTTAAAATAAAGATATGAATGAAAAGAGCAAGTTTCAGAAAAGCATAGATAGCATCTCTATAAAGTCCAAAGGACAGTCAAATTTTAGAACATGAATTATTCAGAAATATATGAAGTTAAAAATGACCACAAAAGTAAATAAACCTAAAAAAACTCAAAATGATGAATTCAAAGGAGTGTTTATAGTCAATTTTCCATTAGTTCCATGCCAATAGGGCATGATTAGAGATACACTTTCCAATTAAAAGACAGGAGTCTTTCAGCATATTCAGAATTATTTGAAGTATGTTTCAATTTTATATTTACATTCTATCTAACCCATAATACAGGTTATAGGCAAGAGAAAGGGATAAGAACTCCCTATACTGTACATCTACATGACTGGTGATAGCCTACTTCCTAAAACAATTGCTAAGTTAATGGGAGATTTATTTCAGCCTACATGTATATTGTAATATACATATATATACTTATTCATAGGTAAAATAAATTAAGGGAAGTATGTATATATGACTGAAACAGGGGAGTATGGAGGAGGGCAATTAAAAAAAGCATATCTTCTAAATCATATTGAGGTTGACCATGTAATCCCTGAAAGTCAATGCACGGGAAAAGGAATGTTTCTGTCAGTACTTCCATTGGTTCCATGTCAATAGGGCATCGTTAGAGGTATACTTTTCAAATAGGAGAGGGGAGCTTTGAGCATATTCAGAATTATTCAAACTATATTTCGATATCATGTTTAGTTCTTGGGACCATATTTTTTTTTATTTGTGAAGATACTGTCTTGGGACCATATTTTAAGAGAAGAATTTGAAAAAAAATAAAGAGCTTCCTATGAAAGTTAACGTACACACTGGGCATTGAAAAAAATCTATTTCACAGGAATGGTTAAGCGAACCAGAGTTTGAAATATTCAACTGAGAGAAGAGCTTAGGAAAATATGTGATAGCTGACTTCAAATATTAAACTCTGTGAAGTTTCAGCTTTCTTCTGCATATAGAGTGGCCACCCACTGCCACTGGAGAGAGATGTACTGAAGCTGACTTAAGCTTTAAAAATTAAAATATCAGCTCACAGCAGCTAGCTGGATGACTAAAGCTGGAAGGTGGCCTATTATAGTCCAAGCATTTGCTACCACTGTAAAAACCTGGTTCCTTTATAAATGTTTATAACCACCATTTTACCTATAATGGCGATATTTTATAATTTGGTCTAGAGGCTTAGTACATATCTTAGAAAAAAACCTAATGGTACTAATAATGTTTACCTTGAGGTTAGTTATATCATTCATTCATTCCCTTATTTATTTGGTAGTACTAGGATTTGAACTCAGGGCCTGTTCCTTGCTCAGCCTGGAACCACTTGAGTTATGCTTCCTATCTTGCTTTTTTTGTATATATTTTTATTGTAAAGATACTGTACAAAGGGGTTACAGTTACATGAGTAAGGTAATGAGTACATTTCCTATTGAGCATTGTTAGCCCTCCTTCGCTTTTTCCCTACCATCCCTTTCTTCCCCACCTCCCCAACTTCTCCCTCCCCCGACCCAAGTTGTAAAGTTCATTTTTAACATACTGTCTTGTACATCTCATTGTTACAGTGGGTCATCCTGTATCCTTATTTTGTTATTTCCCTTCCCCTCCCCAAATTAGAAAAATGTATATACAAGATTCAGGACACCGGAATCAAATACAGTGCAAATAGGAGTTGTACCATGGGGGAATAACATACAAAAGAAACAAAAATAAAATCACATAGTACATTATAAATATATTAAAAACAACAGCAAGAAAGATAAAACCTCTTGTGTTCCTATCTTGGGGTTCATTTCCCTTAGCATCATCTTATAAGTATATAGCTTTTGACCTTTTCTGCATGTCCTAGACATATACTAGTTATTGCAAATAAGAGAAACCATGGGACCTCTGTCTCTTTGCCAGCCCTGCTTTTTGCTGGTTATTTTGGAAATGAAGTCTAGAGAACTTTTCTGCCTGGGCTGGTTTGAACTGTCATGCTCCAGATCTCTGCTTCCTGAGTAACGAGGATTAGAGTTGTGATCTCCCAGAACCCAGCTATATCATTTATTTTCTTTCAATAGTCCCATAGGTACAGATAAAGAAGGAATGACTCCTTGGGAGGCACAATTAGAAAGACTGTGGTTCAAAACTAGCCAGAGAAAATAGATAGCAAGATCCTTTGCCAAAGAACTAGCCAGATATGGTGGGATTTGTTTGTAAAATAGGCAATCTAACTCTATGGCAGTTCCTTAATCCCTCTCAGCCTCAGCTTTCTCCACTGTAAAATGGGATGATAATAACTTATCAGTGATAAAGTCATGTTAAAGAAAATATTCCTTGTTTTTCCTAGGAGACTTAAAAATTTATTATAAGTGAGTTTTGAATTTTGTTAAGTGCTCTATGTGCAGCTTTGAGAATAATCACCTGAATTTCTTTTGAAATCTGTTGATCTGATAAATTACACTGATTACTACTGAATATTAGACTAATGACATTTCTGAGATAAATCTGTTACTGATGATTAATCATCTTTTTGTATATTTCTGGATTTAATTGCTAATAGTATTGTAAGGATTTTGTTCATGTATATTCATGTAGACCATTGACCACTAGTTTTTTTTGGGGGGGAGGGTAGGAGGGTTCCGTGGTGGGGCCTGAACTCTGGGTCTGGGCGCTGTCCCTCAGCTCTTCAGCTCAAGGCTAGCTCTCTACCACTTGAGCCACAGTGCCACTTCTGGCTTTTTCTTTTTTGCTTATGTGGTGCTGAGGAATTGAACCCAGGGCCTCAGGCATGCAAGGCAAGCACACTACCACTGAGCCACCTTCCCAGCCCACTACTAGTTTTTAAAAATAACATATTTGTTTCCTATTGAAGTCATTCTTGCTTCATAAAATGAGTCAAAAAGTGTTTAAAAACAAAGCAAAACAAAAACAGAGCCCCCCTCCGACAGTCTCCAAAGTTTCTTGACTTAAGTCCTGGAAAACTCATTTCTGACTTCTGACTTCTGTACTCTAAGATAATAGAAGTATGTGGTTTATGCTCTTAAGTTGTGACAGCAGCAACAGGAAACTACCACACCACCTCACTTGAAGACCAAGTGAGATAAAGCCAGTACACAGTTCTTGGCTTCTATAACTATTACCTTCCACACATCACCTAAATGAAAGCTAACGCTCACAATTGGCCATATTAATGTGTCAACGGTTGTTTTTCCATAAGCCATTTTAATATTTCAGTGTATCAGGAGTCAGGGTTCATATCCATTGATGCTGGGATCCTGACAGCTGCCCAAACACTCCAAGACTTCACACGGAAGCTGGAATTAGAGGCCATATTGTTGCAGCCCTAAAATTCAGTGACCATATACTTACTCAAGTAGTTTAATAAATGCATTTCCGTCTACCTCTGATCTCTCATGACTTAACCTGTAGTTAAGGTCAGAATTTTCTAGTGCCAACTGCTCCTGAGTTATCATTGTTTCTGAGCACTGATTAACTAGGCAGTCTTAATCCCATGACTGAAGTAAAAAGAAAGAGGGAAAGAAGATGCATACCACTTCATTTAAATTTAGATTTTTTTAAAAAAAGGTATTCGATGTTTTACAAATTATGTTCTTAGCAAAAACTTCTCACTTTGAGAGTCCATCTGGATCCTCCAGTTCCTTCTGTCTTGATTCAAGTCAGTTGCTCTCAGGAACAGAGTTGGCTGGCCACCCTCACCAAGTGTTCTGCCAGCTCCCGTTCTCCTAAGTGGCAGGACATTTGACACACTTTCCTTGCTGCTAAAGGTGTAGATAACAGTATATGGGGATCAAACATGACCAAAATAGCGTGAACACTGAAGTGCTGTTGAACACAGCCTCCTTTTATATCCTACTTTCTCCAACTCACCATAGGGAAAAAATCTGTGAAGAAAGAAGTTTTGCCATCCATAACTCAGTCTTCAAATACAGAATATTCCTATTGATTTTAGCTCAGCATGGGGAGGGATATTGTAAGTGACACTGACAATGCTCAGCCAACTCTCAGAGCATTATTTTGATCTAAGGAAATCTCCACAAGATGATTGTGAAATAACAACAGATCTCTGTCCTCTGGGGATAATGGGGCGGACATTAGGGGAAAAACACAGATATGTGTGAGGGGAGAGGCATCCTCTAAACCAGTAAGGAACTGGTTTGAAATAGAGTAGGGAGGAGACAAGAGACAGCTGGAGATGAGGGGCTAAGGTCAGCTGCATCGGGTCCATGCTGGCTATCCTAGCCATCTGAAATTTTACTGTGCAGAGTTAGGCCATTAAAGAGATAACTATCATCAAGCATGCAAAAATCTGTTCAGAAGAACAGATTTCTTTCAATGGCTTTTCTGTATGCCAACAATGAGAAAAGCGTGGCTGAAATCAGGAAAGCAACTCCATTTGTAATAGCCCCACAAAAAATAAATTATCTAGGAATTAACTTAACCAAAGAAGTGAAGGACCTCTATGATGAAAACTTTAAAAACCTGAAAAAGGAAATCAAAACAGAACTTAGAAAGTGGCAAAAACTCCCATGCTCCTGGATCAGAATGGTCAACATCGTGAAAATAGCAATACTTCTCAAGGCTATCTACAAATTCGATGCAATACCTATCAATATTCCAACCTCATTCTTCAAGGAAATAGAAAAGGCAATCCAAAAATACATATGGAACAATAAAAGACCCCAAATAGCAAAAACGATCCTCAACAGAAAGAACAGTGCTGGAGGAATATCAATACCAAATTTCAAACTCCACTACAA
>NW_012267228.1:27020795-27032142 GCF_000151885.1 Dipodomys ordii | reverse complement strand
TTATCTTGCCCATGTAATTGTAACCCCTCTGTACGGTATTTTCACAATAATAATAATAAAAAAGAACAGATTTTTTTGTTTTAGGAAGAGGAATAAATGGTAGTGGTTTCTAGGATGTGGCAATTGTTTGAGTTAGGGAGAGGCAGTGCGAGTAGGAATGGAAGCACAGGGGTGTAAATTGGCTAGGTGTTAGGGAGATGAAGTCCACATGCTCTGGAAGCTTCATAGTGTGTGATTATGTGCATGAAGGCAAACCATCCATAATGAGGTTGCAGGAAGAGCAAGCCAAGTGCAAGACCACAGACGCTAAAAGGAGAAGAGTGGATGATGTAAGGTAAAATGAAAACCAGAACCTTAGAGAACAGAGTAGCTCCCACAAAGAGCTGCCAAAGAAGAGAGAGGAAAGGAACTCATGAGCAGCAGGGCACAAACAGAAATAAAAATTAAGAATGGTTGGGCTCATGCCTGTTATCCTATGCTGGAGGCTGAGATGTGCAGATTGGGGTTGGAAGCCAACCTGGGCAGTAAAGCCCATAAGATTTTTATTGCAATTAACTACCCAAGGGAGATCCCACTGGTGCCCTGAATTCATGCCCTAAAGCTGGCACACACAAAAATCTACGAATGATTTCAGAAACCCTGTGGAGAAAGATGACCATGCAGGGTGCTGTTTAGCTGGGCCATGAGCAGCAATTTGGTTCAGTGGAGCAAAGTGTGTGTGAGACACACACACACACACACACACACACACACACACACACACACACACTGAACCCTGAATCCCCAGAGCCCTGAGCATCCTTATGCTTTTCTTTCCTGAGCTTGGTGAAATGTCTGTCACAAACTGTTTACTACATGGAGCCCAGAGGAGAAATAAGGTTTTTTCATATTCTCAAGATGTCAATCTCAAGATGTCAGAGTCCAGCTCCAGCCACACAACCCTGTTACTTAAAACCAAATCTTTCCCCAAAGGATTGAAAAAGCAAGAGGGGAGAATCTATGACCTAGCAAGCACACAACAATGTGCAGAGTAGATACAGCTCTGGCCTCCACCTCCCAGCCCTGCCAACTGTTAGAAAGAATAGATGATTAGGCCTTGGTATAATTCATTCTTTCACAGAAGTAGAAATTAATTTCAGCTTAAGAGACTTGAAAAAAATAGCAAAGAACTCCATAAATGCTTATACACACAATATTCATTAAATGTGCCCTTAAGAGCAGTGACAAGAAGAAGCAGGGACTGGAATAGAATGAAAAATGACAATTATGCACTGAGAAAGGGATTAGATGTTCCCCAGGGTGAGTCACAAAAAAAAAAAAAACAACAGAATGACTGCTTGAAGAAAAAGAGAGGAAGGAATTGAACTAACAAGCAGTATGTTACTGAGGGTCAATGCAAGGGACTGGGAGCTTTTCCTGGTGATAAGGAATATACAAGATTGAAAAAGATAGCTCTTTAAAAACCCCACACAACAGAACAAAAGACAGAATGATGAATGGCAAGAAGCTGAATCACAGAAAAGAAGGACCAGTATTTGGAGATGGACGGTGGGGGTGGGTGGGTATTTAGTGTCTATGCCCCATTCTATTCATTGTAGAATGCAAATTTTGTAAATGCTGAGCAAGGCAAGGTTTGATATATGACCTGACTCAGAAAGGCAGAAATGGAATTTCAAGTTCAGGTTTCTTCAAAATGTCTATCTATAGACAGAGATATAAATAGAGATAAATTACATAGATATAAATTATATAGAGATGTAGAAATAGATATAGAGACACATGTACACATACTTCTATTTCTTAGATTAAAAAAAATGTATCTATTTGAAGGAGTAGCTAGAGCAACTAGTGCTTTTTAGCTTCACTCTGGGACCTGACCATCAAAACTAATGACAATTCAAGTCATCAGAGAAAACAAATCTACATGTCTGTCGCCTTAATACTAGTCTTGAACATTGATTTGAATGTTGTGTTTCTATGTGTATATCATTCATTATACTTAGGTCGAGTGGCCTGCATAATCATGTGCATATCTAACTACCTGGCCCAGCTGGTCTGAGTGGTACTAGATACAGTGAGGATTCTCCCTCATTTGCAGCATACGAATGATGGGAAAACAAGCCCACACTAAAGCTACCAGCACAACTATGTTTATTGCAGCATTATTTTCCATAGCTAAGATATGGAACCAACCCAGATGCCCCTCAGTAGAGGAATGGATCAAGAAAATGTGGTATATATACACAATGGAATTCTATGCCTCCATCAGAAAGAATGACATTGCCCATTTGTTAGGAAATGGAAAGACTTGGAAAAAATTTTATTAAGTGAAGTAAGCCAGGCCCAAAGAAACATAAGTCCCATGGGTTCCCTTATTTGCAATAACTAGTATATGTCTGAGACAAGCAGAAAAGGTCAGATAAGGTGATCTTAGGGAAATGAACCCTATGATATGTATTCAAATGTTTTTTTTCTTTCAGGTCACTGTTTCTAACACATTTATAAGATTATTTCTTTGTTGCTTTGTATGTCCCTCCCCCACGGTATAATCCCTGCTTTCATTGTATTTGATATTGGTATAATTTGTGGAGGGGAAGGGAAAAACAAATTGTTTAAATAGGGATACAGGTGGACCCACTGCAACAATGAGATGTACAAGTCGAACTTTACAATTTTGGTGGGGGGGGGAGGAGGTTTCGGTGGAGGGGCAGGGAGAGGATGGGAAGGGATGGGAAGGGGAAACAAAGGAGGAAGCTACAATGCTTGATAAGAAATGTACTCATTATCTTGTCCATGTGATTGTAACCCCTCTTTACATTATTTTCACAATAAAAATAAATCATAGAAAAGAATGATGGGAAGCTCACATAGATACATAGAAAATTCTGCCATTCTCAAGTCTGCCTGGTTCAATACAATCCACTTGGAAAATGCATATACCCTTCAGTCTTATTACAAAGGGTGGGTTTAAAAGAAAATTCTTGACCCGCACATCAATCTTCTGTGGATGGACCAAGAATTTCTCCTCTGTGTGGCGGATCTTTGTAACATTTATATATTTGGCCAAATTTTAATCTATAGATGTTGACAGCATGCCCCAAGTCATAAAAGACACAGAGAGGAAAATTGAATACATTCACAGGCTCAAAGAACAAATCTCCCCAGCAGGAAATACATTTACTTTCCTCTCAATTCCTACCTCGCTGGTGACAGGGACCGTCCTCCACCTTAAACACTTTGCATTTGTGTTCATACCTTAGTTTTTCTGCTATTTTGCAAGCCCTTTCTGAGCAGCCTGCATCCTAATGCCATAGCTGATTAATATGCCATGGATATTAGTCAAGGGCTGATGCCTTCAGACGTACAATCTCACTTGGTGGATCTTCGCAAGACTGTCAGTTGGTGGGGTGGGCATATTAGATTCATGTCATAGGTGAGGGAACCGTGAGTAAGAAAGCGCCATGATGGGAAGGCCACGGGGTGGCTCTAATTCCAGTGTCAGAAGTGAAGCACAGCAAGCTAGATTCTTCAGTCAGGCTCTTTTTTTGTTTATTTGTTTTTTTATATTTTATTTTTTTAATTTTTATTTATTTTTTATTGTGAAAATACTGTACAGAGGGGTTACAATAATGAGTACATTTCTTATCAAGCATTGTAGCCTCCTCCTTTGTTTCCCCTTCCCATCCCTTCCCATCTTCCCCCTGCCCCCATCCAATCCTCCCCCCCCCACCAAAGTTGTAAAGTTTGTTTTCAACATGACAATTTGTACTTCTCATTGTTGCAATGGGTCCACCTGTATTCTTATTTAAACGACTTGTTTTTCCCCTTCCCCTCCACAAATTATACCGACATCAAATACAGTGAAAGCAGGGGTTATACCGTGGGGGAGGGACATACAAAGCAACAAAGAAATAATCTTATAAATGCACTAGAAACAAATGCATGAACGAAAAAAAAACATTTGAATACATATCTTAGGGTTCACTTTCCTAACATTACCATATCTAACCTATTCTGCTTGACTCATACATATACTAGATATTGCAAATAAAACTATGCCTCCTTCCTCACAGACAACCAGCCACCAAATGTAGCTGGTGGCCCCTCAGGTGTCCACTGTGAGAAGGATGTCAGCAAAGAAGAAGCAGAAGAAGACACGGAAATTTCTGAGATTCCAGAGACAAGGATATGGACACTTATTGACCTCCATGTTTCTCTATCTGTTAGATCCTAGGAACATGGTTGCCATTGAATGACTACAATCTTTTCATATCCATGAATGCCAAATAGTGACTGCCAGAACTAAGTGTGTGAGTGTGTGTGTGTGTGTGCGCGCGCGCACGCGTGTATGTGTCATCTTCAAAAGAATAAAATGCTATGTACACAAAGTCTATAGGATCACTGATGTTGGAGTGAGGAGAAGGGACATCTGCCCAATGTTTCTGGAGGGGTCTGCTGAGGAATGCTTCTGGCACGATCATCTCCTCCTTATTTAGTTTAAAAACACAAGCACGGAGAAATGGTATACAGGCCAATTGTTGGCACTGGGTAAGATAATAGGTAAGAAGACAGAAGCTCCTGTAAAGTGAAGGGACTGGCTATAAATCACTCCCTGAGAATCTTAGGGAACCACCACCAGAAACAAAGCCTAAGATGACAAATTCAAGGCAAGTGAGGCTTTGAGGGGAAACACAGCAGAGAGTAAGGGAATATACTAGGGAAGGGAAAAGGCAAGCAGAAATGTAGTGTCTGAAGCCATGTCTGATCTCACAGAGAACACCTCAGTATGAATTGTTCAGATGCCATGCTGCACAGAGCCAAGGAGGCTGAGTGTTGATACCTCATCATTAGCCAGTCCCTAGTGAAGAGCTGTCCCCAGGGATGGGCTGTAACCTCAGGCATCCATGCACAAAATTGATGTCACGATCATGGGCAACTCCCCAGAGGAAAGTGCAGATTGAGGATTGGCAGCTCCTGCAACACTTGCTACAACTGGCGACCGGGGACAGGTTTTGGATACCACATGCACAGCTCCTGTTTACCATGCCTTCTTCCTCCCAGAGCAGCTACACAGCAGCAGGCAATCTACTTCAGAGCTGGACTGCATCTCATGGGGAGCTGGGATTGCCCAAGGAGTTAGGAACTTTCTGTACTGCCTCCCACTCTTTAAAATCATACCTATACCATTCTGTTTTTTTAAACTTCAATGAAGTTTGGTGCATGGTTTCTTTCTTTGTTGGTTGGTGTCTTTTAGTCAACCACTTTCCCCTCATGACAATGCATACAAGATTTCTTCTCCAGTCTTCTTTTCTCTATCCCAAATCCGACTTGGATATCTCAAATAACTTCCAAAGGCCATTCATCTTACTTTGCTATTAATTCTATATAAGTAACTTCTTTAGTAAAGAAAAATCTACTTCCTTAACATTTCTATCTTCCAAAGTCATTAAAAAGAGATCTAATTCAAAATACCTTCTCTTTCACAAAGTGAAATAGCCCCAGCTCAGATTATTCCACAATATGGGACACGACTTCAAATCTGCTCATCCATCTGCTTCCTACTCCACTGAGAAATTCCAGTTTGTCCATCATCCCAGTTAGGAAGTTCCTGAGAACTACCCAGCCCTCCAGAAGTGGTATGACCCACATGGATCAAAAGAGGAATATTCTTGCTCTGGGCATACCAACTCAATTAGCACAATCTAAAATTAACTTTATGATTTAACGAAAGCCAATGATAAGGTTCATTATGCCACTGATTTACACACTAACTTGTAAACAAGTAATTTACATATTTTTGCATGTGCTGTCTTTTCCCATCTTTAGTTTCCAGATTGACTTTTATTTTAACTCAAATACAGTCAATCTTCTGTATTCATGGATCAAAACTATTTGAGAAAGAAACTACATCTGTACTAAGCATGAGCAGTTTTTCTTGTCATTATTCTCTAAGCAATATAGTTTAATAACTATAAAGTATTTGCTTTGCATTAGGTATTGCAGCTAACCTAGCCATAACATAAAGCACTGAGGATATATATGTAGTTATATACACATATTTTCCTTTGTTATATAAGGGGCTTGAGGATATATTATTTTGTTGGGGATCCTGGAATTAGTCAATCCCTTGACAATACCACAGGTCAATAAAACAGGCCTTTACACATGGTTAGTGAAAAGTTACAGGTGATCTGCTCATTCCAACCTGAAATGATCTCTTGGTTTGTAATTGTGTTACTCAAAATATGTGCTATGCTTCCAGGTTTCACATCAATCATAATTCTGATAAATATACTCTATCAATTAATAGACATAGTATATTTATACAGTATATATTTATATATACACATTATAGCATATTTCTACATGTGTGTGTGTAGCCTCATCAAAACTATCAATAAGAAACAATAATTTGATAGGAGTAAAAATGGATCTTCAGAATCTACCATTGGAAAGCACTGTCCCAGGAGCCATTATCATATCTACAGAGTTTAATTTATGCTTTTTCAAGAACCAGCCCAAACCCTACAATTAACTCATCCTTTAAGATATGAACTCTCATATAAGAAGTGTGGAAGAATACAAAATAATTTCTAAAATACTTGTAGTTCTAGTCATTTATTTGGATATAAAAACAGAATATGAAATCGTAGTAGTAGTGTATGTGCCAGTCCTAGGGCTTGAATTCGGGGGTGGGCGATGTCCCTTAGCTTTTTCACTCAAGGCTGGTGTTCTGTCACTTGAGCTACAATTCCACTTCTGGCTCTTTGCTAGTTAACGAGTTAAAAGTCTTGTGGACTTTTCCTGTCTGGGTTGTCTTTGAACCACAATCCTCAGATCTGCTGAGTAGCTAGGATTATAGGCGTGAGCCACTGACACTGATTAACATTAGTTTTATGAATAAAAATTATCCAAGCAGAGAGAAGTGCTAAATGGGATGAGATTTATGGAATATAGTATAAACGTGTGGAAATGTAACCATGAAATCTACTCCCTTGTGTAACTAATGTGAGCAAAAAACCCAAAAAACAAACAACAACAACAACAAAAACCGAACCTCTCCTAGGAGATAAAGGCTAAGTATAGAATATGCCCAGGCTGGCAGAAGAGTTCGTGAAACAAGTCTTATCTCCAATAAACTACCAGAGAACTGGAAGTGCTGTGGCTCAAGTGGTAGAGCACTTGCCTTGAGCTGAAGAGCTGAGGGACAGTGCCCAAGCCCATAGTTCAAGCCCCACAACTGATCAAATGAAAAAAAGATAAGAAAATACAAACTAAATGTCCGTATTAGCTGTCTATTGCTGCATAACAGATTTCCACAACTTAAGCCTAAGAAGCTTTGAACTCACAGTTCTGTGCATTGGGAGTCTAGTCTACATTAATTAAGCCTTTTGCTCAGGACTCTCCAGGCTGAAGGCACAACATTAGCTGGGGCTACAAACCCATTTGAAGCTTAGGCTTTCTGTTCTTCCCAGTTGTGGGGCTGAGGAGCCCACTTTTTTTTCTGACTAGCAGCTGGGAACTACTTTCTGCTCCTAAAGGTCACATATCATTCCCGGCCAGGTTGCCCACCCCACAATAGGGCAATTTGCTCTTTAATGACAGGAAGGGAAACTCTTGTTTCTGCTGAGATGGAGTCTGAAAAAGTAATGGAGACTAAGCTATTATATTCTCAGAAAAGACATCATAAAACATGTGTACACCTAGAGGTAGGAATCTTCAGAATCCCAGAATTCCACCTGCCACAGGGTTTTAGCATTGCTCAGACATAGTGACAGCCCATGACAGAGATCTACAGAATCCTTTCTGCTCTTGTACAAACTTTAAACTTTATCCTGAAAGTAATCAAAAGCTATTTCTTACAGGTAAACCAAAACTCAGAAATAATAAGCCAAGAAAAGATGATATAAAAGTCTTGTAAATTATACATAAAATATTGTGTTCAACTTATTCTTGTAATTTTAAACCATTAACAAAACATTAATCTTTAAATACAATGAGAATTATAAGAATTGACAAAAGCAGAAATAGAAACTTTAAATAGACCAATGCATTAGAGGAAATGACAGATATAAAGGCCAAAAATATCTTCAAAAGCTATAAAGCATTAACTGCTTCAAAAGTGGTCCAGGCTGGGCACTGGTGGCTCATGCCTATAATCCTAGCTACTCAGGAGGCTGAGATATGAGGATCATGGCTCAAAGCTAGCCCAGTTATGGGAGTCTGAGACTTTTATCTCTCATTAACCACCAGAAAACTGGAAGTGGAGCTGTGGCTCAAAGTGGTAGAGCACTAGCCTTCAGCAAAGAAGCTCAGGGACAGCACTCAGGCCTCAAGTTTAAGCTCTATGACCAATCAAAAAAAAAAAAAAGAAAAAAATGATCTTGTCATAAAGAATTTTAGAGACCATTTTTTCCTAATTTTCAAGAATAATATAATTCCTACAGGTATAGGGCATTGGAAAAAGATTTAAAAATCGAATATAATATTAGCATCATTTTGACATTAAAAAATTCATACGAAAGACCAACTCAGTATGTAATGGTCTGAAATAATTTTCAATGCTGAAGACAGAACCCAGGACCTTGCCTTTGCTTGGTAAGTGCTTTCCTACTGAGCTACACATGTAGCCTCTGAAACAAATACTGAATACAGCAAGTAGCTAAGGACATATTTCATCACGGCCACTTGGTCTCCAAGAATGAAAAGATGAGTAAATATTAGCAAAAATCTGTGGTTACAGCACACCATTTCAATAGATCAAAGGCAACACACAGTAGACTAAAAGATAATATGGTACTCATATTGTCTATTGATACATATATATATGTAATAAACAATTTTCCTTAATGGATATAATTACTATATGATTTTCATATTAAAGAACAAAAATCTTAAATTGGACAAAAACATATGTGGTGTTATGCAGTCCTAAGAAGAGGAGATGTAATTTGAGCCCACATCTGTCTTGGCCATAAATCAGACACTCTGGCTTCCATTGTATATTCTCCTTATAGATGATAATCACTTTGTAACATCTCAAAACACACATTTAATAAAAGTCGTTAGCACTATCCTAAGGATAGGACTATAATAAGATTTCTTTGGTGTCTCTTGGAAAATATATCATAAAATAAATACAATCGGAAACAAAATATAGAGTATCAGTAATTATTTTTCACATTGCTGTGGAAATCATGGTTAATGCTATAAAATGTGATCCCAAAAGGAGTGTGTTCTTTGAAGAAAATAACTATTTTATTTTAATTTTTGACTAATGAAACACAGCAGAACCAAGTGAAATATTATTAGCTTTAGCAAATAAATGGAAAAAATCCAGTGTACAATATATCTGTGACCACTAATTAGAAAAGCAAGAGAAAATGATCTCAAATATAATTAAATTAAAAGCACCTAGGAATAGCCATTCAAAAGATAGATGCAAGAGCTCTATAAGAAAACAGTATTTTCTGTCATATCTCTTCAGACTTTAAAACCCAAAGATACAATGAATGATTGAAAACTGAGAAAATAAATGTTTGTGGAGTATTGTACAGTTTGCACATAATTCTATGCAAAATGTACCAAGTTTTTATGGAAAACAAAGGAGGAGTTTACAACGCTTGATAAGAAATGTATTCATTATCTTGCCCATGTAATTGTAACCCCTCTGTACAGTATTTTCACAATAAAAAAAGAAATGTAAAAAAAAAAGAAAATAAATTTTGACATTCACTTTGATGAATGCTCAGGCGATGACTGCTAAGATTCATTTAAAACCAGAATTCTATAGGGTTGGAGGCCACCATTATAGAAATAAAAGCATGTCATGTGCTTTTATGTAAGGCATGTAAATTATAATGGTCTATCTAAATTATAATATGATTCTGTTACAAAATCAGTAACAGCTAATTAAAGAAATACAGAAACCCATACACGAACTTAATTAAGAGTAGATTTAATCACAGAATAGTAAAGAGGGACTTTCAATAAATGTCACCAGGCCATTAGAAAAAAATTTAAATTATTTCTGTATTTCATACTATGCTGCCAAAATCAATTACAATAGATGATATATTAAATTTTAGAGTAAAATTATTAAGGCAATAAAACATTTGTCAGGTTGCTTATTAAACATCGGGTCACACAAAGACAAAGCTGTGAGATAGATCAGCAAGTAATAGTTGGTTTGAGTGCAGTCACAAACATAAAAAAATGCTCATATAGCAGATAGCATAATAGAAATCAGACATCAAACTAGAAAAATAGTTTCCACAGTTAAGACACACAAAGATAGTTCATAGCAAAATATTAATACCATGATGGACCAATGGATAAAAGTCACTGATCAGTAAGACGGAAGTACAACTATCCAGTTAGCATCCAACATTTCTTTAACTGATTAATGCTGCTGAACTTGAAGAAAAACAGATTCTCCATCATAGGAGTATATCTTGTCCCATATCTAAAATGAGCCATAAAAAAACGTGGAAGCCTTTTGTTTACATGTCCTAAATATTGTCAGAAGGAATTAAGAAACTCACAATAAAAGGGATGCAAAGCTATGAGCCACAGCCTTCCTTCTAGAAGGAAGAATGAACATTCAGTACTCACTGTATACCAAAAACTGTCAGCCATTAAATTACCACACTGTGAAGAATATTTATGGGATAAGAAAATGCTTCCGGTGACATGAAGATGAGTAAGATATAAAAGCTTAACTAGACCATGGTTCTGATTCTGTCATATCAATATAAGCAGAGAAGAAAAGAACCGGAAGAAAATACACGGACATGTCACACTGGTTATCTCAATATATTAAACTAAGTAATTTTTAATTTTGACATTAGAATAAATTTGTTAAAGAATAAAAATGAATTTATTACTGACAAGGAACCCAATCATTCAATATTAGACATGACATGCCTTCTAAATCTAATACGTAAGAAAGCCTTGCTTTTTGGGTCCTTCTAGTTTTCCCGCCCTGCCTTAGAGGGAAATGTCCCATAAGTCATCTCGGCCTTTGAAAACTGTTATCCAAGAAACCGACTCTCCATCAGATCTAGCTGATTCCTTTTACTCTGGCCTCTTCCTTCTCAACCTTGTCTATTTCTACTTTCCTCCTCCTCAAAGTCTGGTCACAACAAAATGATCCCAACACAAAAATCAAGGCAGCAGGCCTGCAGGAGTCACATCTTGCCCGTAAAAACAAACACATTTTCAATGTTAAAGGCTGGAACAAAATCTACCAAGCAAACGGCCCCCATAAACAGGCGGGAGTTGCAATCCTAATATCAGATAAAATAGACTTCAAATTAAAATTGGTGAGAAGAGATAAAGAAGGTCA
>NW_012267228.1:26971071-27017125 GCF_000151885.1 Dipodomys ordii | reverse complement strand
ATGTAATTGTAACCCCTCTGTACAGTATGTTCACAAATAAAAAACAAATAAATAAATTAAAAAAAAAAGAATCAAGGCAGCAGGATGGTGGGCATGCTACTGATGGTGAGGAAATGATGAGTGTTTCTCACAGGTGCATTCTGTTGCTGCCAAATGATGGTTCCATAATACTCTTCCCATTGCACAGCAGGGAGCATCTTACCCTGCTCCTAGTCCTCATTCTTGAAAATCCCTTCAATTCACCGTGACAACAGAAGTCTATTTTTACTTTAGCAGTTTAATTCAGGGAGCTTTACTAACAAAATCTCATTTAGTCACTCAATAATGTTTAGTAAAGATTTAGCAGGTGCCTTTTGTGGTTCTGGGAAGTACAAGTCTAAGCAGCTGGATAATGGTTCTTAGAAATTCCTCCACTCTTTTTGTTGTTGGTGGTGGTGCTATTGGTGGTAGTGGTCATGGAGCTTGAACTCAGGGCCTGGCTGCTGTCCCTGAGCTTTTGTGCTCAAGGCTAGTGCTCTACCACTTTGAGCCACAGCATCACTTCCAGTTTTCTGATGGTTAATTAGAGATGAGTCTCATGGTCTTTCTTGTCCAGGCTGGCTTTGAACCATGATCCTTAGATCTTAGCTTCCTGAGTAGATAGGATTACAAGTGTGAGCCACCGGGGCCTGACCTCACTCTTATTCTGGAACTGTGAACAAATGAAAGGGCTTACAGATATGATAGGATCTCCATATGAGAGCTTATCATGTATTATTTAGTTGTAATTTGTTATAGAGGGCAAGTACAATAAATGCCAATAAAATCTAGTAACACGTGTAGTCTCACTGGACACTTACTATCATTAAAGGCATTTATTTTTTCCCTCAAAATTTCTCTAAGTGTGTTACAGTCAATACAAGTTCTATAAGAGTTTTCTAATTAGACAAATAGATGGCATGAGCTTCTTGGAAATTCACAATTTGCTTTAGCTTATGAAAAATGAAGTACTATTACACTTAAATATGTTTTACTTTTTTGTATTCCAAATTTTCACATGTATTTAACCAAAGAAGCTTTTAAACATATATTAACATAACATTATTAACAATAACCAATATTTACTGTTTTGCATGCTCCTATGTAGCAGGTGCTGGGCTGAGTTCTGTGAATTTGATGAATCCATTCCTTAGATGAATCCATTTAGTATCTCTGGCCACATCTAAAAGGAACCATAAAAATGTTCAAGCCCATTGTTCACATGTTCTAAGAACTGTCCAGCAGAAGGCATTACAAAAGTGACAAGTGTAAACCTATTGAAGGCCACTTGTCATTTTAAGAAGTTTAAAAAACTTTAGTACAACCTATCAATTTCTATGAATCTTGAAACAACCTGGGTTTATTATCATCAAAAATGTTCCAGCTTATCTTATCCAGACAAAAAGTCATGTTGCTAGAAAAGCATGTATGTCGCTTTGTATATAACATTACGAAAGTCTATCTTTCACAGTATCATTAATATTCTGCTTGATATTGTACCTATTTATTTTTTAAAGTATTTTGGGAAGAAAGATAGGAGTTTTTTTAAATATGAATTTGCCAAACAGATAAATGCTGTTACTGAGAAATTAAGCTGACTATCTCAAACTGTTTTACCAAAGCTTACCTAGATCACGTTACCCAAATAGCATTCTTAAATAGCATTCCTAAATAGCATTCTTACGGGGGTTTTGTTGTTGTTGTTTTGAGATGGAGTCTCACTTTTTATCCCAAGCTGGAGCTAGCATCACACTCAATCTTCTTTTTTCAGCATCCTGAACACTGAGATTAAGGGCTATACTAGTATGTGTAGCTAAACATCATTACTTTTTAAGCACAGTCACCTTTCCTTACACATACTTCTTCATTACCATTGTCCTTCTGTGTCCCTCCACTTTCAGTTCTTAAAAGTCTAGGAACTTTATGGATATTATATGACAGTGCAATGATTCAGGTAAATATTTGGGTTCTCACTTAAGGTAATAATGCTAAAGAGTATGAATTGAACCCGTATTTTTTCAGATGACAGAAGATTGAATATGGATACTATTCTAGCCCAGCTACAAATACTGCTACGATGGTTGCCCTTACTGAATTTCTTTTGCAACAATCCCTCTCCCACAATTTCAGGGGATATGGTTATGGAAACATTGCCTCTGTTTTTACAAGAAAATAAATAATTTAGAAATAAAAGTAGGTGAAAACTTTTCAGCAGTATATAGTTTAATTATAAAATGAGTAAGCAGTCCTCTCCTTTCCAATTACTTTTCAATTCCAATTGATAGAATTTCAAAAAACTATCATGGATGTATTTTTAAAATTCAATTAGAAAAATATCTGGAGCATTTAATTAATGTTAGCACTTATAATGCATACTAATGAGAAAAATCCCATCAACACTTTTTAAATACGATTGAATATTCAATACAGTCCACTATTTTATACCAATTAACTAGATGTTTTAAAAAAATCAAGCCCTGAACTTAAAATGATCTCAATAATTCAAACAGGTTCACACAGAATGTGCAGTAAACCTAGTGCTTCCTCATGCCACGCCTTTCTTTGCAGTAATGGGTTTGACTCCAGAGAGAAAGCCCTTTGTTTCTCTTGTCCTCTTACTGTAATAATTCTAAGTTCAATTGCCAGAGGTCACTGTTCAGTTGTATCGCCACATGACTCAGAAATATCTACTTCTACTTTCTTTCCACACAGCCTGTGGGTGATCAGTGGTACTGTGACTTGTTTCCTTGGATTAAATGACACTGGTCACACTTTTGAGAAACTTAAAGTACTCTATACAACGATACTACTGAGGTTACCATGAAAGGCTAAGGAATATGAGAGAATCTGTCCATCTTGTGCTTAGACTGTGTCAGGGGTCAATGCTCTTAAATCAGCCCTGAAGTATGTGTCAGTCAGTGACCACCCAAAGATGTCATGGGAACTTGTGTCACAAAGAAAGAATAGTTACTTCTTGCTGCCTAGCACTATGGCTATAGGTTTCAAAATACTCAACATCACTCCCAGGAAGGTGCTCATAAGTTGCTACTCAGTGATGGGAGCTGAAAGATTGCTACTGTCTTCCCTGATACATGTGGCCATCTGGTTGATCAGGACACATTGTAAGCATAGAAATACTGTCAGTCTCTCAAGTGCTCTTGGTTTTCACTGCTGATTCGGACTAATAGCTATACAAAACAAGGTTGAAAGAACCTATATAATTGCATCAAAAACCCACAAGCTGGGGCCAAAATTTTATTTCAGATTCTTTTCAAAGACTCCATTTGAAAATCTGTTACTGCTTAACTCTGAGGAAGTCCCTTTCAACTAAAAATGTTTAATTAGAGTGGCATTTACAATGTAGGTGATGTTAATGATGACATCAGATATAAGCAAGTTTATAGACACAATCACTAGAGTTAGAAACGTTAAAATATAAAGAATGATGGGAAGCCATAAGGAGCTTTTAGAGGGGTAGCAAAGCAGCAGGATTAAAGTTGCTCAAAGAAAAAAAAAGAAAGAACCAAAGGGGAACACAGGATTTATTTTTTTAAATAAAGATTAGAAATCCTTCGATGCAAACTACTTCAAATAAGCTATTTCAGTTAAAGCATGGTGAACACAACACCATGTGATTCATTTTCCTTTCTTGAAATCTGTTGTTCACCATTTCCATGAGGTCACACATGCACAACTCATGTTTTAAATCAGATCAGGCCACTTTCATACTAAAATGCTGTATGACACACATCAGGGTCCCACCAGTCATCACCAGTAAAGTCTGATAGCTGATTGACAGAGATGATGGTTTCAACAAGTACTTTCCTAGAAACAAGGTGCCCACTCTGGAGAATGCCAACAGAGGGAAGGAAGGAAGACTGTATTTTAGCTTGATAGGGAAAGAAGCTGATTTGTTCTTTCTGCTTATTAATAGACAAATATTTATTCCAACATTTCTAATTTGCAGTAGAGATTTGCTTCTTCTGAAAATTCAAACAGGCGAATGGTTCTTCTCTAACACTTCTTTACAAACTCCATGATTGCATGCATGCCTTTTAGAGAGATAAATGAAGATTTTTCAAATTAAGGAAATCAATCTAAAGCATATTAATATTGTATTTTATCTAAGTACTGTACCTGTGAGAATATTTTAACTAAAAAGAGGCAGTATGCTGATAAGTCTCTTCACAAGTGCTAGTTTTCATAACAACATGTAATAATGAGGTAAAGGAAGAATAAGTTTTTATGAATAATAGAATGCTAAAGAAAGATATTAACATAGCCGTTAAGTTTTTAGTGGGAATTATTACTTTAACAATAAAAATCATGACAGTAGGAATAAGACAATCTAACATCAAAGTATTCAGATGAACATAAGAATGAGTGAGGAAAGAAAGAAAAGAGAGGAGAAAAGAAAGGAGGGAGATAAATTTGCTAGCTTGACAATTAACTAGAAAAGAAATTGAAGGTCAAGGAGGGTGAGAAAAAAATACCACTAGAATCCTGTAAACCAAATGTCCCAACTTAATATTTAATATTCTTACTTTATACCAATTGCAAATCTTGTTGAATTCTTAAAAGATAACGCCATCATGTATTGTACAACTGAGCTTAGGAACCATGTGATATTTATTCAAAGTCTTTGTGCTAATTCAAAGGAAATAAAAACTAAAGGCTCAGAGAGATATTCCTGCACAGAGGCAGATAACAAGTCAGCATAAATTAAAACAGATCCCATATTTACACACTGGCAACCCTTGCAAAAGCTACCCTGATCTGAAGTTTCTTCTCTCTGAACTTTCAAGATTTAGAAGATAACTCATGATAAGAAAACATTTTCTGAAGTGAGAGACAGGGTAGGCTGGGGGGTGGTGTGGATGAGAATGTTGAAAAGGGTGACATTGATTAAGACTCATTGCATTCATAAATTGCTTTGTTGAATATCAACTCCTTTGTACAACTACTTAAAGATGATAAAAAAATTTAAAAATAAAGAAAACATTTCCTCCCCCATTAGACATTTGTGTAATAGTCTACGTTATTTCTGAAGCATTCTTAATTTTTACTCTTAAAAATATACCACCTAGTGTACAAAGACTTTCAAAGTATTAATGGCAACCCTTGCACTTATTTTTTCTAAAAACTCAGGAGAGTGTTTCTGAGTTGTGTAATAATGAACTTCATCCTTCTGTACAAATTAAACTAGGAATTGTAAAGCATAGGTAAATGAAAAACTGGGTTTAAAAAAAGAAAAAGTACTGACCAATCCATATCAGGCTCAGCTCTTCTTTTTTTTTTTTTTGCGTGAGAGATTAAGGTGCATACAGTCAACTGGTATGAAGGTCACCAAACAAAATGTTGCAATCTTAAAGTGCCATTGCAATGTAGCTGGCAAATGGCAGCCAATTTACTTGTTCTATTTCTTTACTTGGTATTAGTTCATTCCAAGTTATCCATAAATACACACGATGACAGTCTACTATATTTGCAAAGTATTTCAAAGATGGTGCAATTTTTCTGTAAGTTAAAATAAAAATTCTCAAATAGTGTATTTTTTAAAAAATAACTCCCTACATCCAGATTTTGTTAAAAGTGACAGCCAAACTCAGAATTCCATAAGTGATTTCTTTAAGATAGACATGAGCTATGACAAATCTGTCCTTAAAGTATTCAGTATCTGCCTGCTGACAATGTTTAAATTACCAAATTGTTTCTTCTGGAAAATTTTCTGATTCTCATAGGTAATAGCTGACAGCCATGAGGCACTCCAAGTACCTTGATCTTTTTCAATTAAAACCAAAAGGAAATATTCTGAGTTCGAAGGCTGCCACTCACTTTCTGCCTGCTTTTGACCTGCTGTTTCTATTGGCAGGGAGGGCTCCTTGCAAAGTAAGTAGATCCTCACTCTGAATGGAAATGCTCATCTTCTCAGTCCCCGTTGTAGACACAGTCTCTCTGTGAGTCTCTTAGGAATGAATCAGACTCCAGCAGATGAACACAAGGCTCAACTTTGAATTCTAGGCTTTTCTCAAGCATTGGATAATTTTACTTTGTGTTTATGTAACAGTTCCAGGGGTTGCAGGATCTGGATTTACAGAGGTGTGTAGGGGAGGGGGTGGTAAAAACCCTGCTTCAAAGTTTATGTTGTAACTGATAGAAAAGAAAAGGGGAACAGTGTGTGGTATGTGTACGTGTGTGTTTGTGTGTGTGTGTGTGTGCTGAAGGCCCAAGGTCAAGTGCACCCAGGGTCACAGGGGTCAGGACACATTCGTTGGCTTCTAGAGATCACTGGGCAAACCCTTTCCACTGATGGGAGCTACCAACTCTAGGAGAAACAGGGGGGTTGGGAAGGGTTTTCAATCTCTCTGCTTTCAATTTGTCTCAGTAGTCAAAGGAGAAACCAGTAATGCCAATTCTCTATCTTCAAATCAATATTTTTCACCAGGGATCTTTTCTGCATTGATTTTTTTTATTATTTCAGGAACTAAAATCTTTGCCTTGGTGGCTCAATTTTTGTCATGCCTTTAAATGTTGTGCCCAGGGCCATGTCCTCTACTTCATTTCCCTAACCCCGACTCAGACCTGTCACCTCACTATTCCCATCCTACACTGTGATCTGAAAATGAAGCAAATGTATAAGCCAGACGTGATGCCTGTGATCCTAGATAGTTGGGAGGCTGAGGACTAAGGATTACAGTTTAAGGTCAACTTGGGCAGAAAACTCACCAGATCCCTTCACAAGCCATAACTGGGTACAGTGGTACAGTCATCCTCTGCTCTGTGGGAGGCTGAGGTTGTGAGGATCAAGGTTCCAAGCCTGTCTGGGCAGAAAAGTCAGAGAGACTCTATCTCCATGGAAGGGAAACTAGACATGGTAGCACACACCTGTGATCCTGGCTGCTCTAGGTAACCCTGATGGATCTCCTGCCTTTCTTTAAGCCCAGCAAACTCTAATCTGTGTCTTGACCTTTGCCTATCATTCATTCTGGGGCTGTTGTGTTTTGCTCTCACTCTGTAGAGCTCCATCTGATCTTTTACAGCAACCTTTTATCTTTGTAGCTAAAAAACAAAAAAACAAAAAACTCAGATTCTACATTTTCTTGTATTTCATGTTTGTGTTTATAATTCTACAAAGTACAATCTAGGTCAGTTTCATCTACCACCATACTTCTAGCTCCTAGTCCAGAGCCTAGAACACAGATGATAAAAATGATTGTTTGAATGAATTAAGCTTGAATTCACTTTAGACTTACATAAATTAACCGGAGGCGACCCCCTACGATATATCATCTGCTGTGTTACTGTATTTAATTTTAGTAGCCTGGTATTGTATACATGTTTGTTTGAATTAGGGAAGGGAAGGGGAAAAACAGAATCGTGAGATGATGGGTAAGAGGGAACCAATGCAACAGCAATATACACAAGACAGTTTGTTGGAAACGGTCTTAGAGAGGGGGGTTGAGGGGAGAGAAAGTAGGAGAAAATTGAAGGAAGGGGTAACAAGGTTGACAAGCCATGTGCTCATCACATTACTTATGTAACTGAAACACCTCTGTATATCATCTTGACAAAAAAAAGAATTAAAAAAATCTAAGTGACAGGGGAAAAAAAAACCCAAAGCATCGCTGACTTCAGCAGAGAGATCCTTTATACACATGTGCGCGCACGCACCACACACACACACACACAGGGTCACACAATATTTTGGTCAATGATAAACCACATATACAAGAGTAGTCTGGGAAGATTATATTACTGGATGATATTGTAGCCATCTAAATTCATTTAAATCTCTCTTATTATGTTTTCACCTAAGGATTCAAGTCTCAGATCCTATCCTCATTGTTAAGAAGTCCACAACTCTACATATATGTACGTATGCATCTTCATTTACAACCTCTATATAAAATTGCTAAATGTAATATTCAATATTTGGAAATGTAGAAACAACCAAAAAATCTCTAAGATATTATTTTTAAAAAATTAAAAAACTTACAATATATCTAGACTTTTTTTTAAAAGCCTTTGTGACTGGGCACCATTCAAGAGGCTGAGATCTGAACATTGTGGTTTGAAGTCAGCCTGGGAAATAAAGTCCAGGAGACTCTTATCTCCAATTAAACACCCGTCCCCATCCAAAAAAAATCTAAGTGGAGCTGTGGCTCAAGTGGTAGAGATCAAGCCTTGAGCAAAAACAATACAGGGACAGTACCCTGGCCCTAAGTTCAAGCCCCAAGATTGGCACACTCAAAAAGCAAAACAAAACAGCCTTTGTGTTGTCATCATGACTGCCAAACTCATGCAAATAAGCCTCTCAACTGCTCTTATTCAGTGCCAATACAGTAAGTATTGGCAAGGGTAAGGAGAAATCAGAATCCTCATGCACTGCTGATGTAGATGTTAGTGATGAGACATTAAAAAAACACACACACACAAATGCAGTCTAGCTAGTAAAACTCTCCCATTACCATACTGTGGTTGAAAATCTACAAGTACACACACTGGATTGTAAAAGCAAAAAATTACACTTGGACAGAACATTCACAGAGTGAGACAAAGAAGGATATTCTTAGCAGAGGATCACAAAGGCTCAATAACTATGTGCATAGGATCATATAAAATGATGTTTATGGAAATGAACTCCAAGAAATGGAAACAAGAGGTTTTTTAAAATTTTGCTTCCCCCTCTCCCTTGTCTTTGTTTTTGATTTTTATCTTGTATGCAAGCTTATCTGTTTGGGGGAGGGTAAGGGGAACACAGAAATGGCGGGACTAAGTCAAATGCAGCAATGATACCCACTAGACACTATGTTGAAAATGAACTATGCAACTTGTGGGGAAGGGGGTCAGAAGGGAAAAAACTGGGAGATAATGAAGAAAGAGGTGACACTGTTCAAAAAGAAATGTACTCATTTCCTGACATATAACTATAACCCTTCTGTACATCACTTTTGTGATTAAAAACATAAACCACAAAAAGTTTAGTAGATCCTCAAAAGGTAATGGTAAAGTTACCATGTAACCCAGGAATTCTACTCCTTGATAAAGATCTCAAAGAAATGGAAATAAATGTGCAAAATCTCATACTCAAATGTTCATATCAGAATAAGCCAGGTGCCTATTAACTGATAAATGAGAAAACAAAATATAACATATCATGACATATATAATAAACATTATTAAGCAATAAAAAGAATTACAAGTCCATGCTACAACATAGATAAACCCTGAAAACATGTTAAGTGAGAGATGTCACCATAAAAGGCCACAGGTTTTACAATTTGGTGAATCTGAGATGGCTTGAATAGGCAAGTAAAGACTGAAAGTAGACCATGAAAATAATGTAAATAATAATTACCACTTTCTTCAGATGAGAGTTTTAATTTCTACTTTTCAATAGCACCATTAAAAGGTCAGGTTAACTAGGTGCTGGTGGCTCATGCCTATAATCCTAGCTATTCAGGAGGTTGAGATCTGAGGATTGCAGTTCAAAGCCAGCCTGGGCAGGAAAGTCTGTGAGACTCTTATCTCCAATAAACCACCCAGAAAACTGGAAGTGGTGCAGTGGCTCAAGTGGTAGAGCGCTAGCCTTGAGCTGAAGAGCTGAGGGACAGCCTTCAAGCCCAGAGTTCAAGCCCCATGACCAACAAAAAGAAAAAGGTCAGGAAAGAAATGCCATTTTCCAAAGCAGTTCCAACCTACAGAACAGTCTCATGAATGGAAAAGGACTTCTAATTAAGCTATAAAAAAAAGCAGGCCTCATGGACACAGTGATTGATGGCTTTCCTTGTACTTGTTCCTTGGCCCAGTATTTACAATTATAAGAAAAATGACATTTGCTTAAAGTCAGCACAGACCAGGAAGTTTAGACTAGAATATCTAACCAAGAGGGAAGCCTTCACAGGTGCCTTGCTCCTAAGCTAGTCATCATCTTTACTCTGTTCTTAAGCAGAGGTGCAAAGCATTCCAGGTGGGCTGATGGATTGAATTTTGAATTCTCTCTCTAACCTTTCCAACAAAATTGTTTTCCACCTGCTTCTCTTTTCTTCCTAACTCTTGGTTTTGAGATCTCATCCAGTTTGGGGGCTTCTATTTTCCCATGTTTTCTTGTGTCAGTGAGAAATGTGAACTGATAAAAGTCATTTTATTTTGGTGCTGCTGTGAGTTGTTGGTCAAGTGGAGCTTCAGTTAAATTATTACTCAGAAGTCAAATTTTAAAAAAACTGGTATCAACACAATACTCAAAAATAATCAAATCACTCAATCTGTTCAGATAAGAATTTTGACCCTGAAAGTTAATCTTTTACTTGGATATTCCTTGGCGACCTCTCTTGCTGCTTTCCTCTGTTGCAGAAAGTCTAAAGTACCTACAGAAATTCTGGCTTCATCCCAAAGGAATCTCCTATTTAGTAGGCAGGGATGAGGGAATTGTATGTTAATGGCATGTAGGATTCAGTTTTACTATTTCACTTATCTGGTTGCCGAGGAGAAAGGAGTGTGCTCAGCCTTAGTGCTGCCCTAAATGAGCTGGAGAATGTGAAGTTCTACTTAAACATCACTATTATGCTGTTACTCATCTACTTTCAGAAATGCATTTTAGAGCATTTAGCTCTAAATTATTAGCTGCTTCACTAGACTCCTTGCAAACTCTGATCTCCTCATAAAATTTGGCAGAAAAATAAAAGAAAACAAAGTCTTTTAGGGGTTTCAGAGCAAAGCATTTTAAAGTTGGAAGTGTTTGTGAAATATATAGGATCCATTCGTTCAATCTGTTGTAGTTGTTGCTGAACAGTGATTGACTTAGAATGAAATCAGTTCCTTCCCTGTTTCATGAGATGATAGAATCAAATTTCATTCACGACAGTGATAAATACGTTTAACTATTGTCCTATCATCCAGTTAGTATAATATTTGGTGTATTAACAATTCCCTTTCAGAGAAATCAGAATCCTCATGCACTGCTGATGTTAGATGTTAGTGATGAGACATTAAAAAAAAACACAAAAAAACACAGTTTTTTTTTCCCTTTCAGAGACTTTATTCATTTGAACCATTAGCAGTTATCCTAGGTATAAGGATAAAGGTAGTCAACTGTAACTTTGTCAAATTTCCAGTTTGTCTAGAAAAACTTTAGGGAAAAGTTATCACAAATATTGGCAGTTTGAGTGTGTGCCATAAATTAATAAACTTCATTTAGTTTCTAGTTAAACTTCATTAAACTACACATAACTCTAAAAAGAGTAACAAGAGAGGGAGAGATTGGGAAGGAGGGAGGAAGGTCAGGAGGAGAGAAGAGTGAGAAAGAGAACAGAAAGAATGGATTGACTCACAAAAATTTGTATTAATTCCATCATTAGAAAAATGAGTATTTTTACCACCAAATGCAGTTTCCACCCCCCCACCTGTATAACCAGGAAGATGTAGCCACTCAAAGCTTCTTTGCAAAAGAAAATAAAAATAGATTTTTTTAAAGAAGCTTCTTTGCAACAGACCAATACTGAAGAGTATATTTAGATTAGGTAAGCTATGCTTAGCATTCTCTAACATCTTTTCTAAGTCCCTTCATGTCTGATCCCTAAAGACATTCTGCCTACTCTTGGTGTTTGATCAGGGGATAGTTACATATGACTGATGAATGCAAGAAAGCCTCTTATAGACTGGAATAGTACTCCCTGAGGTTCTTATGCATTTTTCTAAATAATAAAATGGAACACAGATTTCTACTTTTTCAAATAAATTTCTAGCCTTCTTTAGTAGAATCTTACAAGGCAACAGAGGAAACTAGGTTTAAAGAACATCTCTACAAACAGTACATCTTTGTTATCTATGTAAGTGTTCGGAGTTCTTTCCATTTTTATAAAAATAGGGCTGTTTTAACATCATCATGTCACTAAATAACCCATTTAAGCAACAGAAAAAAAATTTAAAAATCTCAATACAAGGGAGCCTAAGATACTTTCTAGTGCTATACTCACAGAAACACCTGGCCACATCTCCCAGTGAGGACATTTGCTTCATAGGCTGGGCACAGTTGAAAGCCATATGAATTCATCAGGGTCATGACTGTGGCAATTGTTCAGTGTTACTTCAGTGTTTGAAAGCAGAGCCACTCAAACATGAATAATTCACCTGGCATCTTGTTAAATGAAGGTTCTGGTCCAGCAGGTCTAGGGTGGGGATCACAGTCCACACTTCTTTTTCTTTTTTAGCATATATATATATATATATATATGAATTGTAAAAAAATCATGGGTTTCATTAAGATATTTGCATACAAATATAATGTTTTTGATCATATTTATACCTCCCTAATTTCCAGTTTCCCTCTCCCCTGGCCATTCTCTTTTTCTCAAATAATCCCCTTTTTACTTTTATGTGTACATTTAAATCTAGATTTTAAATATGAGAGAAAACATCTGATGTTTGTTTGAGTCTGATTTATTTTGCTTAACATGATGATCCTCAGTTCCATCTATTTTCCTCCAAATAGCATAATTTCATTCCTCTTGTCTAAGTAAAGCTCCTTTGTGAATATATACATTTGCTGATGTGTACCTAGGCTAATTCTGTAACTTGGCTATTGTGAATAGTGCTGCAACAAACATAGGCATATCTGTATCTTTATTTTAAGCTGACTTTAATTACTTTGAGGATATACCTAGGAGTACCACAATTGGATCAGCAATAGTTCTGTTTTATTTTTTGCTTTTGTGAGGAACCTCCATATTGATTTCCACAGTGGCTGCATTAATTTACATTGCTGTCAACAATGTATAACAATTTCTTTATCCTCTGCAACTTCACCAGAGTCTGAAACTCCTTTTTACTTTCTTTTTCATTGTTATTGTCTTAAGTAGCTTGATACAGGGGTTTAAATCCAATATATCATTTTATTTATTTTAATTAATTAATCAATTACCAGTCCTGGGGCTCGAACTCAAGTCTGAGCCTTGACCCTGAGCTTCTTTTGCTCAAGGCTGAAACTCTACCACTTGAGCCACAGCACCACTTCTGGCTTTATATGTTTATGTGGTACTGAGGAATAAAACCCAAGACTTCAAGCATATTCTACCACATTCCCAGCTTTAACATTTCATTTTATGAGGACAATGTATCTTGTTTGTTTTCTTGATGAAAGCCATTCTAACCAGAGTGAACTATACTCTTGAGGTTGTTTTGACTTGTATTTTCTTTTATGACTAAGAATGTTAAACATTTCTCCAAGAAGTTATTGGCCATTTGTATATTTTTCTCTTGAGAAATGTCTGCTAAATTCATTTGCCCATTTATTTATTGGAGTATTTGCTCTTTTGGTTTTAATATTTTGATTCATTCATATATTTTTAATATTAAAATCTTGTCAGATGAACAGCTGGCGAACATTTTCTCCCATTTTTCAGGCTGTCTCCCTCACTCTGGTAATTATTCTTTTGCAGTGCAGATGTTCCTTTATAAATTTGATACAATTTCATATATCAATTATTGAGAAAGTTGTTGCCGATGACTGTGCCTTGAAATGTGCTCCTCAATTTTTGTTTAGTGGTTTCAGGTCTTTTAAATTGCTTTTTTGAGACAAATGTTGCTATGTAATCCTACATGGGACTTAAAATCACTATGCAGTCCAGGCTAGCCTCAAATGATTGTCTTCCTGCTTCTGCTTCTTGGAAGTACAAGGCTTACCTCCATAGTCAACTTGATTTTTATACAGAGAGGTAGGAATCTAATGTCAGACATCTACATGAGGATAACTCCTTTTCCCAGCTTGATTTGTTGATTTGTCTTATCTACAAAGTGTGTTTTTGGCATCTTTGCTCAGAATAAGATGGCTATAGCTGTGTGGATTTATTTCCGGACCCTCCATTCTATTACATCCGTCTCCTACGTGTTTCTGTGCCAGTACCATGCTATTTTTGTTACTATGGCTCTGTGGTATAATTGGAAAGCAGGTATTGTGATACCTGTAGCATTACTTTTTTAAATTTGGGATTACTTTGGCTCCTCAGGGTATTTTATGGTTCCATATAAATTTCAGGACTGATTTTTTTTTACTTTTATATACAATGTCTTTGGAATTTGAGATTTTGTATTTCTAACACATCCCTGTGGTACATCTATGCAGGGCTCTAAAGAAAATATCAAAGTAAAGGAAATAAAAAACACTTTGAGGCAGATGAATCACCATGGCTGACAGATTATCTGTGACGCTTAGGAGGTTTGGTAGCTGGATTTGGGTGACTGTGCCCCAGCTCTCTCGAGAAACTCAGCAGGCTAAAGCTTCCAACGGCATTGCCTAGTTCTGGCATGGAAGGCCAGAAATGGGTTTGTAATAAAAGAATATTTGAGGATGTCTCTGAAACTGTTAAAGAAGTCTTAAATTCTGGCCTGTAGTTTGTGCTAAAAATACTTTCTTGTGACTATTTTAAGAACTGCATGTGTGTGTGTGTGTGTGTGTGTGTGTGTGTGTGTGTGTGTGTATTTTGTAGGGATTCTACAATTATGACCCCCACATTGCTTCGCAGTGAAGTTCACATTTTCAACCACTCAGACCACTCAATAGATTACTATTCAATGCACAGGCTGCTAATAATGTAGCTATTAGTTTCAGTTTTGTCTACTGAACCTTTCATAGATGGTAAAATGAAATAAGTGTCCCTTCCTCCCCCACAGTGCAGCCAAAGCCGTATAGGTGGCTCCAGAGAATGGATGTTCCACTGGGAACACCCAACCTGTTCCTGAGGAGTGATTTACAGACTGCACTGGGAGAATTAGACACACACAACTCAAAAGGAAACTTCAGTTCTACAGCAGTACAGAAATACTGTACAGGAAATAATATTTAGAGCCTGTATTTCTTAAATACGTTACATACCATATATATTCTAAAAGGGAAAAAATAATCAGGCTACCAAGTTTTTATGTACTTGTCATGTCAGTGTTTTGATTGAGAATGTATTTATATTTGTATGCTGGGGGTATATTAATATATTTTTCTATTTCATAAGACAATTTCAGCAAATACACAGTTACATTTTAGCCATTTGATCAGGAAGGCCCTAAGATCACATCCACTGTCCCCATCTCTTTGCTCTCATTTCACTCAGAAAGAATATTAGTCTGTGCTCATTAAGTACAATTTTACTTAGCAGATTTACTTATTGGCACTTTAGAATGCCAAATCCAAACTTTCCAAAGACCCAGGAAGCACTTGTTAAAAGCTTTATCCATTCATTCCTCCTTTATTTTACCAGGGCAATTCAGTTTGAGATGCCATCTCTAAAAACATTAGTAGCTGACAATCTCAATTACTGAGTAATTCCCTGGATGGGAGTCTCAAAACCAAATAATTCTGAAAATAGTCAATTAGTGAATTAGGAAACATACTTTTATGTTCTTTTCCTTTACATTAAGATAGATTAAATGAACCAGAGGAAATTTGTTTCAGCATTAGTCTGAATGGCACATTAAAAGATAGGAAAAAAATCTGGTAAAAACAATCATGGGCATTACAGAACTAGCACTATGGGTTGAAATTTTTTGTGACTTTTCCCATTACTAAAGCAGATAATTGAGAGGAAATTATTTTTCAGGGCAATTTGTGTGATTTGTGATATGCTAATGATGTTAGCTTTGTATTTCAAACCAGTAGACTCAATTTCCCAATGTGATGTGAAACAAGGAAAGAAACAACTTCTGCGTAATTGTGGAAAGATAAATTCAGATGGATAAGATTGTTCTGCTTACCAGGGTTTTACCAAAGGTAAGTTACTTAACCTCTCTGAGCTATAGTTCTTTTATTTCATGAAATGATAATAAACCCAGCACCTATTCCACTGAGCTGTTGTGTGGATTTAGTATAACATTTATTTTAAAAAGCTTGGCATGTGGTTATGCACACTTTGAATGAATTGTAGCTGCTATTGTATTAGCATCACTATTACTTGTTTAATTAACATTATAAAATGTACGGCGAAGGTACAGGCCTGATTTACCAAGACAAAGCAGAGTATCTTTATATAAATGAGGACATAGCAAATTAATTTAATAATTAAACAGTTTTTTTGCCAAGTCAAAGCTGAACAGATTTATCCTCTAAAGCAATCTGATGTTATTTACTTGATAGGATATCTATTCTAGTAAAGAGAGATGACACTGGGTTTAAAGACTCTCTGGCTTTCCAAGAATTTCCAAACAGTTTCTAAGCAGGTGTGTTAGGTATGACATATCTGTAGTGTAGGCTGCCATACAGTCATTAAAAATAATATTCACTCACATGTGATAATGCTCCTCAGACACTGGTGAAAAAAACAGCCCAAAAATTATGGGAAGACTGGGCCAAGAGGGTCAATCCTATTTTTCTACAAAGATGAACACAGAAAAGGGTCTGAAAGGAAATACAGCAACATGTCAAGGATGGCTAGTAAGGTAGAGGGTAAACAGCTACAAGAACAGTTACAATTTTTTAAAATTCTTTCTGCTTAGTACAATTATTGGAACTCGGGAACTTTTGGTTAGCTGGCATTCTGATGCTTGAACCTCATTTCCAGTTTAGCCTTTTGCTGGAGTCTCATGGGTTCTTCTGCCTAACCTGTCTTTGACTATCCTTCTGATCATGAGTCTTCTGAGTAGCTAGGATTACAGGCTTGAACCATCAGTACACTGCTCAGTTATCTCTTAGGAATGAATTGTTACACATTAAAACTGTCAGAAGAGAGCATCTTGGACAGGGCCTCACATAGCAAGGATTTGGATACCTTGCTGACTCAAAATGCATGTGCCTCAGACAAGTTAGCACCTTCATTTGGGCCAAATGTTTCTTCTTGGAATTGAGAGCATTTGAATAAATGATCTATGTCTCTTTCTAGGCTGATTTTCTAGAATTCCATGTGCCATAGACATATGCTGCAGAAAACCTTGTTTTTCTTTCAAGCTAGCTCCAAAAAGGAACTATGGAAGGTAGGGGGTTAAGACAATGTTTTTTGTAATATTGAATGTAACAATACAAATGTTATTCTTTGATGAGAGGAATAGAAATACAAGAGATCATCTGAAATGGGCAAGGAGCTCAAGATAAACACGAGTTCACAAACTACATCATCTAGCTAACATTGTACCTTCAAATGGACTCACATTTTATCTGAATTCAAAAAATCAGTCAAAAATGTAATCCAAGTATTTTACTTGCATCTATGAAAACAGAACAATGAAACCTGATGAAATTATATTGAAAGTGAGAGGAAGGAAAGGGAGAGAGAATTTGTTGGTGAGTTTGATAGGAATACATTTTGTACATGTATGGAAAGTCACAATGAAACACCCCTTGTATAAATAATGTATGCTGATACACACGTATGATAGCCACAATTCTGGAATAGAGGACCCCAGTCAAATTGAACAAACTATTCCAAGCAAAGATGAAGAAATTTACAAATGGAAAGCCTCTGTATTATACTGCACCACCTACTGCTGTCAGAAGCAAAACTTAGCTGGTATCACAGCTCTAGTACAAATGCTAAACATCCTGAAAAATCTCTGTGATTAAAACTGTTTATAGTAATAAATAGCCAGCAAAGCAGCTCATTTGAAGCCTCAGACTCCAGACAGAACAAAAATCTGTTGTAAAGGGCTCCCTTTGGCTAGGAATGAGATAAACCTCCTGCAAGATCCAAAGGGAGAAAACACTTCCTGTTACCACCATTCCTCTCTGGAAGCAGTGCCCTCAATGCTGCCATAGAGGCTTCCTCCAGACGCTTTTCCAATGGCATTGAGAGGTAGCAGCAGTGACCCAGAAGCCTGGGAAAAAGATAATCTTGTTTCTCAGGCTACCAGCCCCACAAACTCTTCTGGGCAAGACACTGACTATGTGGACAGGGCACTGGAAAGACAAACTGCTCCTATGCATGAGTAAGCATGAGGTCTATCCACCAAAGATCTCTCTTCCATCACTGCTGAAAGGTTATCCAACTCAGCCTTCCAACTCTTCTGAAGGATTTACTCAGGCCCTGTGGCCCACAGAAGGTGATTTGGCCTGTTTCCTGTAGCCAGGGCCATTGAAGAGGTAAGGGAGATGTATCTGAAACCTAAGCAGAAGTAAAAGGATTAAGATTTCTATACAATTTTGTTACTGGAAAAAGAGTCAGGAAGAGAGGAAAGACCTGTCTTCATGCTAGCTCATTTCTAAATCTGATAATAGTCTCTTAAAGACCTCAGTACTATATTTTTCAAGGCAGAGGTAATTATATTACTGCTTCATGAAGTGAGCTTAAAAAGGAATTATACTGCCTGGGGAATTTCCACTCTGATTAGAAATTGCTTCAGAAGTGTACTTAATTCGGATATAAAGCCTCATGGTGGACAAAGTACCTCCCAGGAATTGGGAAGGCAGGCTTGGAAGTTGTCATTTAGCAAGCATTTCCTCCTATTCTCTGAGAATTAATGGCACCCATAGGTATAGCACTGGTAATTTAGATGGTCACCTCTAATGACACTGATGAAATCATCTGTCTCATGCTATTCTCTTTGGAAGAGGTATTGACACTTGAAAAAATGTACAAGAGGGGCCGGGAAGGTGGCTCAGTGGTAGAGCACTTGCCTTGCATGCATGAGGCCCTGGGTTTGATTCCTCAGCACCACATAAGCAAAAAGAAAAAAAGCCAGGAGTGGTGCTGTGGCTCAAGTGGTAGAGTGCTAGCCTTGAGCTGAAAAGCTGAGGGACAGTGCCCAGGCCCAGAGTTCAGGCCCCACGAAAAAAAAAAGAAAAAGAAAAAATGTACAAGAATTCCCTTCATTCATAGTTGCACCAACTTGGTAAATATAGTATATTTCAACGTAAATAACAATAAATGTAAATTATTAAACTTGGGCCCAAATGACCAATGGTGATAACACAGATCTTTAAGTCTCACCTTAGGATCTTTAGTCTAATATGAATGTTGCAACTCTGGTTTTTTTTCACTGGAATTTACCTGGCTATTCTGGTTGTGTCTTATTAGTTTTAAATGTTACTGTTTTAGGTCTATTGTGTACACATAGAGCACCTAAATTATGGATTGTTTAGTGTAGTGTGTGATCCTCATCTTTAAAATGAAGAGCTTGGTTTATTCACCTTTTTGTGATGATATATATATATATATATATATATATATATGACTTATTTAATTTGTATTTTTGTTGTTTCTTCTTGATCACAATTATTTAATATTGGGTTTTTTTCTGCTGTCTACTCAACTGGTTTATTTCCTTTTCCCCCACTCTCTAGGATAGAAATCTCATATTCTATTTCTGTGATTATGTTCAAGTTTGTATATCAAGCAAAATATAAAGAAAACAACAATTTGTAGCTTTTCCCCAAATAATATAAAGATGGTGCTATTTTCATCTTCCCCTCATCCATGCTAGAGAGTACTTAAGTTCTGTACTATTTTTAACCAAAACCCTTCAGAGTAGTGTCCAATAATATCATTGTTTGGTTAGATTTGACTTCATGTTTGTCATTTTGCACACTATTTCCTCTCCACCCCCATGACCTAGTCCTGCTTTCTTAATTCAATTATCTTGTCATCCAAGTATCCTGTAATAATTCTTTCAGCGAGGATCTCAGAGTGGTTAATTAGTTGGGTTTTATTTACCTGAATAAGTTTCTAGTTAATCCTTAATTTAATTTGTTGGTCCTGGGGCTTGAATTTAGGGCCTGGGCTCTGTCCCTGAGCCTCTCTGTGCTCAAGGATAGCACACTTGAGCCACAGAACCACTTTCAGCTTTTTCTGAGTAGTTTGTTGGAGATAAGAGTCTCACAGACTCCTGTCAGGCTGGCTTTGAACTTCTATCCTTAGACTCAGCTTTCTGAGTAGCTAGTAATCTTCAATTTTGAATTATACTTTAGCCTTTAAAGAATTCTGGGTAGACAATTTTGCTCAACATTAAGATACACACATTTTTTTTCAAACTACTGCTTGGTGTATAAAGACTCAGAGGTAAGGTTCTAGAAATCAGAGGGGAGGAGGTCTGGTGTGCATGCCCAGTATGTACTTCCTTACATTATTTTTCAACTTTTCGGTGTCTGCTGACCCCTAGTTTAGCATACACAGAGTTACACACACACACCATGCACACAATCTTTCTCAAGCTGATTCCTATTAACTCTTGATCAAACATCTCTTTCCCTGGGATGTTTTGTGGGATCCATACAGGAGCTAGAACAGCATCTCAAGTAAAAGCCACTCTTATGGGCCTTGTGTACCCATACAAGCTTACCCCAGCATGCACCTGCCCAACAATCGAGGGGGCCTAGATAAACTTTTCTCCTCACATGTCTTCAGATAGCCTGAAATATCCTCCTCACTAGAAATATGTACATTTGGGAAGCAATCATGTATTTATTGGAATACAATGAAATATCCGTGAAAATGTTACTATTGTTCTAAAATATTATGGAGCCAGTAATATGCAAAAATCAAAATACAACCTTCATATGTAATGGAAAGTTGAAGAGCAAGGCACGGAACAGTTAGTTGTGTGTGCACTGGGGAAAAGGGGGTAGGTATGAATAAAGAACAAAATATAAAACTTATTTTTATGCCTGCCTTAGCTGTGACAGACAAGATCTATAGACCAAATGCAAAGCTTCAAGCAAGTGAAGAGAAACAATCAATGGATTAGATGAAGACTGTTGATTAGAGTGAAGAAAGCCAACGGGTTTTTGTTTTGTTTTACATAGAAGTACAATTTTTTTGAGTTTTTTTTATTGTGAAAATACTGTAAAGAGGGGTTACAATTACATGGGCAAGATAATGAGTACATTTCTTATCAAGCATTGTAGCCTCTTCCTTTGTTTCCCCTTCCCAACCCTTCCCATACTCCCCCTGCCCCCCCACCCAATCCTCCCTGCCGCCCCCCGCTCCTCCCTCCCCCCCCACACCAAAGTTGCAAAGTTCATTTTCAACATAACGACTTGTACATCCCATTGTTGCAATGGGTCCACCTGTATCCCTATTTAAACAATTTGTTTTTCCTTTCCCCTCCACAAATTATACCAACATCAAATACAATGAAAGCAGGGGTTATACCGTGGGGGAGGGACATACAAAGCAACAAAGAAATAATCTTATAAATGTGTTAGAAACAATCGCATGAAATGAAAAAAAAAACATTTGAATACATATCTTAGGGTTCATTTCCCTAAGATCACCTTATCTGACCTTTTCTGCTTGACTCAGACATATACTAGATATTGCAAATAAGGGAAACCATGGGACCTATGTTTCATTGGGCCTGGCTTTAGAATTACAATTTTAAACTCAAAATGTTTTAATCCAGTCTTTCCTTCAGGTTTAGATACTATCCATGGGTTTCCCAGTATAGAGTCCTTGGATTCCAAGATTCACTGTCAAAGCTGAAGTCGTGACATATTATTGGATATCATCACTGATAGGTAAATTCTGTCATCCACCCCCAACTTTACCCTTTGCCTCTACCGTTTTGCTTGACTATCACTTAAGTTTAAACAGAAGTCACTAGGTAGGCCTTTATAAATACCAGCTCTTTGACTCTTCGGAAAAACCTATGAGAAAAGTATTTTCCCATTTTAAATAGGAAGGGACAGAGTCACAGAAACTTTGGAGATATTCCAGGGATTCAAAGGTAATCATAAGAGAAGAGCCAGTAGTGCAAAGGCCATGTCATACGGTACTTAAAAACTTGAACTTCATACCAATGCCTGAATTTAAATCTCAGTTTCAATACAACCTTGCTATGTGTCCTTAGGAAAGTTGTTCAGCCTCTCTAAACCTACTTTCTAAAGTTCTTATGAAGATTACATGAATTAACATATGTAAACGTATTTGGAATCATGCCTGGTGTTAACTTAGTAATTACAGTAGAGTGTTTGTTAAATATATAAAAGGAGGGCAGAGCTATGAGTCAAAGCCAGGTTAAACTAGATCCAATGTAGACACTCTTCAGTCCATCAAATCTCTCAGATATTTAAAGAAGCTACTACCTCGAGAAGGTTTTCTGTTCTCCTTACATTGCTCTTTCCTCCATGATCCTTAATATTACTTGGTCTCCAGAATTTTGCCCATTATTCTGGATTGTTGTTCTGAATGAAAGAGAAGGAGCCAGGATTGCCCCCAAATACTTAAGTATGCAATGACAAAATAATTTCTTACTAGATAAGAGCCAGATTATCCTTTTATTAGAGAAGTTTCTAAAACAATGATTTCTGGGAGCACTGGTACGACTTGGGAACATGTTGCAGATATAAATTCTACAGCTCCACCCCAGGCTTAATGAATCAGAAACTCTGGAGATCCGGCCCAGCAATCTGTGTTTTAACAAGCCCTGTAGGTGATTATGATGCAGCTCAAATTCGAGAATCATTATTTTCATGGGATTTAAAACCACCGTAGGGGCTGAGGTACCCACATGTTTGCAGCAGCTTATACTAAATTAATGGTTGGTGGTCTCTCAGAATTTGGAATTCCAACATGAATTCTGTAGAATGCTGTGATTTGAGACAGTCTTTTCCTTCATGTCTTCTTGATCAAAACCCATTAATCTAGCCCTCCATATCTTTCATTCCAATCTCTGTATTGGGGCATTCTGGCTCTCCTTCCCAACTCTGTGACCCCTGAACATTTGGCAAGTATGTCATCTTCATGAAATCCTTCACCATAGCCATAAGATGGGAGTGGCAGAAAGCTCATGGTTCTTGGCAAATCTCCACTTCTAGCCTGTTGTTAATTCATGAAAACATCCCATGCACATGACAGTTCCATTGTGAAATGGCCTATGATCACCCTGCCCATCTCCATATCCAAAGGGACACCATAAGAAACAGGCTTTGCTCAAAAAATAAAAACTAAAAGAAAAATTCTGTGAATACAGAAGCTAGGGGTGTTCTTAAATTTCCCTTTGTTCCTTCCCTTTCTCTTACCCTACCTTGTTCCTGTCTCTAACAGAGAGAAAATAGTCAGGGAGCCAGAGAGATTCACAAAAAACTCAGACCAAAGTCACAGCTCCACAAAGATGCTTTTCTTTTCACATACCTTACTCTTCATAGTCCTACATGGCAGGCAATTTTTAAAACTTACTTCTATAGAGCCAGAAATTAAAATGCATAAAAGCAAAACAATTTTCCCCACGTCAAATCAGTTGGTTGGTGGGGATACTCTTGTAGTCTGTACACCACTTTTATAGTTTGCCTACCATGTTATATTGATACTACTGTGAGTATGCATGGCAAGACAATACAAACAAGTTTGGAGGATATATGAGACCTTCTTAGCCTATCCTTAGTATTCTCAATAGAGAATACTAAACCCAATCACTGATAGTCAAAAATCCACCTATGCGATCAATAAGAATAGCACCATCTTGTAATGTCTATGGGGAGCCAGCATTCAGTCCTTCCTGTTAGAAACACTGTAAGTATATGGACACATCTGGCCAGAATTTATTTAGTCCTCTGGCCTTCTGGCTCCAGAAAAGGAATTCAGCTCTACAAGGGGCTCTAACACGAAGCCCATTGTCTCCTCCCACTCTCTCTGCTAGTCTTGGCAAAGTCAAGTCCTGGACTTGTTGAAGAAGGTGATTCATTCCTGTATGTAAAGAATGCCAAAATCCAACTGTACAAAAGATTTCTTTCTTCACATTCTTAGTTCCTGAGGACCTTATAGTCACTTACTGAAATGCAAACAATTATGTGTTTCCAGCTTTGACAGTTGCGTATAGTGGAAGGGAACACCATTTAGGCCTGCTCACAGACAAGTTTCCAGGGAGTCTAATTGAACTGATTGACAGAAGACCTAATTTTTCTTGGCAAAATAAGAAACACAGCTCTGGAGACTTTCAGATAGCAGTTTCACACTGTTGTTCCCACTTTACCGGTTTTTTTTTTCCTTTTTAGTCTTCTTAGCTTGGTAGACCCAGCAGGAGCTTGTGTGAAATTCCTATATGCTTTATCTTCTATAAACTATGTCCTTCTTGTTCTTCATGGAAAGGGGCTGGTCGAACATTTCTGTGAGAATGAGTATTGTTAACCAAGAAATAAAGTAGATCATGAAGTCAAAATGATAAAGTGCATAAATTCAATTTAAGCACTTGCGATGGTAATACATTAAATTTTCTTCAGCTTCATTTTGAGAACTTTGCATATTAAAATAATTCCAGCCATTTTGACATTTTGATGTTTTTTAAATTTATTTTTTGGTACCGGTACTGGTACTGAGGTTCAAATTCAGGGTGTGAGCATTCTCCCTTAGCTTTCTGCTCAAAGCTACTGCTCTGCCACTGGAGCCATAACTCTACTTCTGGCTTTTGGGGAGGAGGGAGCTATAAGAAGAGTATCATGGACTTTCCTGCTAGGGCTAGCTTCTACCCACAATCCTCAGACCTCAGTGTCCTGAGTAGCCAGGATTGTAGACATGATCCACAGGTGCCTCGTTTGCTTGCAATTTTTAAAACACTGTTAACGATGTTTTATACATAGTCTCAGGACTCAAAAGCAAAATAAATAAAATGTTCACTCTGTATTTTATATAATACTGTCCTTAAACTTCTAATCAACAATCAGTCTTGCCATGAGTTGTGGTGCACACCTGTGGTCACATTTGTTCTGCAGGGAAAAGTAGGAGGAGTCCAGTTTGTGGCCATCCCTGGGGAAGTTAGTGAGAATTTTATCTAAAAACAAAATGCAAAACAAAAGGCCAGAGAGCCATGGTCCAAGTGGTAGAGCATTGACCCAGTGACAGTGATGCTTTGGGTTCAATCCCCAGTACTTAAAAAAATTACTTTATATAATTTTTACTTACCAGGCTTACTTTTGAAAAAAATATAAGCAAAATTTCAGAGCAAGCATAGTTTCAGAAGTCAGCAGCAGAAAACCAAAGACAATCTATTGGTACAATATTCTAAATACTTAGTCTTCCTTTGGTGAGGACACAGATAAAAAACAATAACAATAACAAAAAATACAAAAAAACAACAAAAATACTATATGACACACAGTCCATCATTCTCTTATTCTTTTCCATAGCAGGCATTACTAATCCAAAACAGCACTCTATGACTAAGCCCAGACATCTGGCCTTATAATACTTCCCAAGGGGCTGGGAAGGTGACTGAGTGGTAGAGCACTTGCCTTGCATGCATAAGGCCCTGGGTTCAATTTCTCAACACCACATAAGCAAAAAGCAAAAAGCCGGAAGTGGCACTGTGGCTCAAGTGGTAGAGCGCTAGCCTTGAGCTGAAGAGCTGAGGGACAGCGCCCAGGCCGAGTTCAAGCCCCACCACTGGCAAAAAAACCAAAAAACCAAAAAAAAAAAAAAAAAACCTTCCCAAAATATATCAGCCCAGACCATTACTAAAACCTTTGGGAGTTGAAGGAAAACAATTGGTCATCTGAGGCTTTGGGATAAACTTACCGGTGATGGTTATTGTTTTGATTCTGATTTCTTAGATTTCTTATGTAAGTGGGTAGAAAACAGCTACAACAATTCAAATACACAGTATTTAAAGCAAAATTCTAGCTTATGGATTCTGTTTGTAGGTTAACTGTGGGAGTTACAGAAAGAAGGCTAAACCTTACACATTTACAGGTAGAAGTAGTAGGTTTAACTGTGAGGAGTTGTGTCACATTGGTGCATATGGAAACATCTGCTTTTCTTACTAATTTGAAAAGTATAAATAAAATCTGTTAATATAATGCAGATAATACAATAACTTAATATACTTATTAATAAAGGAAAAATGTTCAATCTCCGATAAATCACAAAGGAAAAAAACCACCACACTAATAGGTAGTTTTTTATAGCCAATGTTCTAAAAATATAATGTTCTATCTATTTGGCATGTGCTTCAAAATTGGCCATGTTCTTATTAGTTTAGAGGCCAATGGATCTACTTTATACAAGTATCTCCACCATGCAAAAAAGAGGCACAATTTTTTAAATAAACAAAATATCGCCAATGATACATATCACAGGTTGATACTCAAATCAATGTCTTAATTTACAAAATAAAAACAACATATAAAAATGATCAAAGACACTATTCAAGGATTTTGATTTATGTCATTTAGAAATAAGTAAATGTAAGTTATATATGCTATCATTTGTAATAACTCCACTATACTTTCTCACATTGTTTTTCAAACTTAATTTATTTAACATATACATGCTAGAATTTTAAATTAGCTCATATTAAAATGATATTTCATTGGTGTGTTTATATAGTCACAATATATAAAATCTTTGAGCCATTTACTATCAAAAAGATAATGTTTAACCAGGCACCAGTGGTTCACATCTGCAATTCTAGCTACTCAAGAAATTAAGATCTGAGGATCTAGTTTTTTTTTTGTTTGTTTTTTGGGTTTTTTTTTTGGTCTGGTCGTGAGGCCTGAACTCTGGGCCTGGGCGCTGTCCCTCAGCTCTTCATCTCAAGGCTATCGCTCTACCACTTAAGCCACAGCGCCACTTCCGGCTTTTTTCTTTTTGCGTATGTGGTGCTGAGGAATCGAACCCAGGGCCTCATGGATGCAAGGCAAGTGCTCTACCACTGAGCCACCTTCCCAGCCCTGAGGATCTAGTTTTGAAGCTATCTCTGAACAGGAAAGTCCATGAAATACCTATCTCCAATTAACCAACAAAAAGCTGGATATAGAAATGTAGCTCAAGTGGTAGAGCCCCACTTGAAAAAGCTAACAGACAGTGCCCAGGCCCTAAGGTCAAGCCCTAGTACTGCCACATGCATACACACACATGCATACATGTACACACAAAGGTGACTGTTGGTTAGTTTTGAAACCAAGTAACAGAACAGTTTAAAATAAGTAAAATCACATACTTCATTTAATACTTGCATCTCATCAGGAGCTCTATTTATATCATCTTTTATAACACATAACTTACACCCAAAACATATATTCTTAAATATCTTCTTAAAGACATAAGCCAGGCACTGGTGGCTCACACCTGTAATCCTAGGTACTCAGGAGACTGAGATCTTAGAATAATGTTTCAAAGCCAGCCTGGGCAGAACAGTCTCTGAGACTCTTACCTCCAACAAAACACCAGAAAAGTGGAAGTTGCACTGTGGCTTGAAGTGGTAGAGTGCTAGCCTTGAGCAAAAGAGCTCTGAGATAATGCCCAGGCCAGGCCCAGAGTTCAAGCCCCAGGACCAAACAAAAACAAAAAAACTCTTACTATAAAAGTGCCAATTCTATAAATGGACATGCAAATTATAGAAGAGAATAAAGAAAACAATCACAGCTCTTTAAAAGTGTACTTAAAATCATGTTAAAAGAAATGTGCTCACTACCTTGTGTATGTAACTATAACCCCTCTGTATATCACCTGGACAATAAAATTAAATTAAAACGTACTGCTTTAAATAACTCCTTGGACATTTCTGAGAAATTGCTTGAATCAATGATCATTTCATGACAGTAGGGCCTGCAGAACAGTTGAGAAGTTAGGAGGTATCAGGCGATTGCAGTTGACGTCTCATGGGGCAAAGGCATTTCAAAGACAGCTCATGGCTGGCACAGATCCTGCCTGGGAGATCGAAATCACTTCCTGGGAACTGTATCCCAGCCTGGCATTAGCACTCTCCTGCAAGAAATGCTTGGGCCTCACCCCACTGGCTAGTTCTTTCCCACACGTGGTAAAATGGGACTCCTTGCCCTCGGACCAGTGCTTCAAGAGCAACTTGGTTTTCCCTCTGTCTATAGATACACATGGCTTTGGAAGGCATACTGCTTTAATTATCTAAATAACTTCTTTTGTGCTCAGCTCATTTACACTTGGACTTTGGAAGGATATGTTTACATTTTTAACTTCACTAAAAAAGAAAAAAATTCATTTTATTAAATAACACTTTTTTAAAAAATGGTGTAAAACTAAATGAATGTTAAAGACATGTAGATGAGCTGGATGTCTATGGAATATACCTGTAATCTTAGCTACTCAGAAGGCTGAGATCTAGAAAATCATATAGTTCAAAGCCAGCCTCGGCAGAAGAGTGCACTAGATAGCATCTCCAAATTAACCAGGAAAAGGTTAGGCTGGAGGTATGGTTCAAATGGTGGAGTGCCAGCTGCACTTGAATTCAAACCCCAGTATTGAAATGTAAATGACCAAATTTTCAAATAATCTCTCATAAATTTGTAACATTTTTACTTCTGAAGGTATTACAACTATAGTGTCACTTTACGATATCCTGCATCTCCAAGAACCTGAGGAATTCTTTGGGGTCTATAATTATTATACACATCTTTCAGCTTCCTTGTGGTTATTGTTGATGCCATGTTGATCTGAGTGAGGTGTCTTTGGGGGATGTTACACAATTGTTTTCTGAAATTGTGGGAACATTTTAAATCTTATTGCCATTGCTTTGTAGTTCAGATAATGTAAACTCTTTATTTGCTACTTAGACATCTCATTCAATCATCTGAATTGGATAATATCTCATTATCTCAAGTGGAATACTGACCAACATATATAAAGAAATACATTAGGTCTTTATGACAGTGGTTTTCAAGAATTGTTTTCTTTTATTGTAACCTGAATTCCACTTTGCAATCATGAACTGTGAGATACACATACTGAGAAGGGGGAGTGGTCACATTTTTTTAGTGAATGAAATATTTCAAAAACACGTGATATACTCAAATATTTTCTATTTTTAGTATGGTTTACTTAAGATTTCTATTTTTATGACTCACTGTTCCAAGGTACATTAATTTGTTGGTAACCAAGTATGAAAAATACTAAACTTGAGTTAAGAGGTTAATCAGTACACAACAGGGTTACCATATTAACTCACTCTGTGTGTGTGTGTGTGTGTGTGTGTGTGATGGTCTTTTTCGTCCCATTTAATTAGGAGTAGGGACTTAACTGCTTCTCAAATTCTGCATGTGCTTCAGAGGCACTTGTCAAATGCAGGTCCTGGCTAAGCAGGTCTAAGCAGGGGGTCTTAGACTGAATTTCTAACCACCCCTGAGTGGTGTTGTGGATGCTATGGGTGGGTGAGACAACACCCTGAGAAATGAGTGTACACAAGTTAGTCAGGAGAAACGTTAAGGCATAGCCACGCTACTACCTTACAGTTAAGGCATCAAAGTCAGGGACATGGCCCGCCAGCCTTTCTACAGGACACAGAGCACACACAAGGGCAGCGCTGGAGACCGCATTCTACAGCAGCCTTCTCGGGAACATCACCATTTCATAGTCCTCACCCCTGTGCTTGTTACCTTAGTTCCCTTCTCTATAACTTAGCCTCAGCCAAAAAAGTACAAGCAATGCCATCCTGTTTCCCAGTGCTTGGAAGCCTCTTTGGAGTGCATAACTGCTGGATTAGGCAAAGCAGGAACAGGTTACATAAAACTAGCAAAAGAGGGTGCCAACAAACCAGAGTGTGAAATACTCATTTAAGGAGCTTGTTAAACTGTGAAACTTGCTTGTCCAGGTGGACTGCACTCCTAAACCACGTCTGAATGTGACAGAAGGCAGTCCTGTAATTCAAAGCATGATTTCCTCATTGTATTCCATGGAGGTAGGGTTTTCAACTTAGGAAGTGTGGAGCAAGGTATTGTGAGCTTTTCTGGGACAATATTAGGTTTCTGTACACCCAGCTTCCATAATTGGGGATACATATATGGATAAAACAAAAGTGGGCTTTGTTTGGATGAGGGTATGTTCAGTATCATTATTTTGTATATATCTGGAAGGTTAGGGAGGATGTTTCTCACTACTATACCCAACCATGTAACTGGAGCATATTGGATGCCAGATAAATGTTTGATGGCAAAAAAAAAATATGAATGTATTTTTTTACAGTGTTATGTTCCAACTTACTATATAACTTATCAGCTGACTTGCCATGACAGTTTGCTTTCTTGAGTTGAACAGGAGCCTTTGAAAAGGAGGCAGAGACAGAAAGTGGCATTCTCCATGGTACACATGTCCACTATGCAGTTGGAGAGAAAAGAGAGGAAGGGATAAAGGCTCAAGGAGAGACAAGTTGGAGAGCAGAGACAAATGATTCGTAGTTGCTGGGTGGGGTAAGCTGTGGACAGGTGAGGCAGAAGCACCAAAAACAACTAGGAGATATATGCCATTTCCTAGACTTTGGACTCCTCTTCCTACCCTATGACACCCAAGAGCATAACAAATGGACAGTCATTAGTAATAAAAAAAATAAAGCAAGATTCTTAAAATGTACTGTGTGATTATTTTTTGTTTCTTTTGTATGTTCCTCCCCTTGGTATAACCCCTGTTTTCACTGCATTTGATTCCAGTGCCCTGCCTCTTGTACATACATTTTTCTAATATGGGGAGGGGAAGGGAAATAGCAAAATGCTTAAATAAAGATACAAGATGACCCATTGTAACAATGAGATGGACAAGACACTATGTTGAAAACAAACTTTACAACTTAGGGGAGGGAGGGAGGAGGTTGGAAGGTGGGATGGTAGGGAAAAAACAAAGGAGGGGGTAACAATGCTCGACAGGAAATGTACTCATTGCCTTACTCATGTAACTGTCACCCCTCTGTACAGTATCTTTACAATAAAATAAATATAACAAAACAAAAACATAAGGGAGGAAGGGATTCACATAGAGAAATAAGGTTTAAGGCAATGGGTTTCAATGGGAATGCTTTTGTCCCTCAGACATCACTTGGCAATGCTTAGACATTTCTGGTTGTCACAGTGGAGATGGTGGAGGTGGCGGGGAGTCACTGCTGATTAAAAGCCAGGATACTCCTAAACAACCTACAATATAAACTTACCCTACAACTAACAATGATCTTCCCCATCCTGTCAATAGTGCCAAAGTGCCAAGGTTGAGAAATCTCATTCCAGGGGAATAAATGACACAGTAGAAACAACAGAAGCTACTAGGAGAGAGAATGCATTTGCTAAGCCCACTTGACTATGTAGGTGAAGAACAGGGTGTCGGGGAGGGTGGAGAGAGCCTGACACAGAGAGGGTGAGGCTGGGGAAGACCACGGGGGAATCTGGCTGTTCCTTCTGCTTTCATGGATCTCTCTCTACTAAATCCTGAACCACCGCTGGTGTGGTCTGCTCCAGGGTTCCAGCCAAAGGCAGTCTGAAGCTCATGAGGACCAGGCAGAGGCCTTGAGAAGGCCAGCAAAGCCTCAGGAAACTAGTTCGAGGTTGCCCTGTATGGGAGCCTGCCAGTGACAATAAAGCCAAGTTATAGTCAGTGCAGTGGACACCTTGACCATGCCAATACCTGTAGTCACGTCTTCTGACAGTCAGCAGCTGTCTTCCTTTGTCTCGGGCTTCCTCTTGGACACCTAACATGGTACACCTGAAACTCCATGGAACCAACATTTGGTAGACACATACTGTCCTTTCTTCTTGGGTAGGACAAGCATGCACCAGGATGGGCTCTAAGCTTCCCCAATGCAATTCAGCTCAGTGCCCACAGTGGTCACTGCTTTGGCTAACTCCCATATTGACTGCCAATGTTTCCCTGGTTCCCTCCCTACTCTCCCACTGGTATTTTCTTCACCAGCTCCCACAGACAACTTGCACTGGAAGGCAAGTGTTTTAAGGAAACACTGGAGTGAGAGTTAAGTGCTTCTACGTGCCTCTTCTGTAAGAGAGGATCACCACACTCCTCCCTTAGCATGGCCCCAGGATTACAGAAGACGGGTTCATTTTTCATCCCAAGGTCCCAGGCACGGGATCATTAGAACTTCCTGTGATCTGTATGTTCTGGTCCCACTCCTGATCCATCAAAAAACACAACTTCCTGCATATTCCATTCTCTCCCATGGAGAAAATAAGCAACATCCCTTTTGCTCCAGGATGGCAAGGATGGAATAATGCAGGAGCACAAGCATAATCTATCTCGATTGCTGACCAAGGGCCGCATGGTCCAATGTGCACAAAAACTCTGACAACAAGACTTTGAGAAGGGGCTTTTTCTACAGAGCTGGGAAGAGGCAGAAAGGAAGAGGCAGGACTGCCAGGGTTCACTCAAATGTTAATGAATCACCAGTGGAGATTTAAAGCCACAAAACAACAACACTGAAACAGTTATTTTAAACACCATGAAACAATGAAAAGAAATGGATTTAAAACGTCCTCAGGGATATGTCCCATCACCCATGTTTTATGTAATGAGTACTGTGAGCTACTAAGAAAGGGAGAAAAGGCCACAAAAAAGCGTGGGGCCACCAAAGTTGCTGTGATGGCACCATGTCCAGCAAAAAAAAAGGAAACTGAAACAACAAAGTCACTTGACAGTGGTGTCAGAAGTGTTGTCCTAGCAGAAACCTGAACTTGTCACCTAAGGAAGTCCTTGCTGCCATACAAGTTGAGGAACCCGGCCACCACGCTTGGGGTGTAATCAGAGTAAATAAGCCATCTTCAAACATGCCCCCTTACTAATGCTCAGAAGGGATATTTGCTGAGTTTCACGTTAGTGGAGAAGGTCCACTTTGAGGCTCTGAATTCTTGCCAACTTAGCAAGAAGAGATCGTCTATCTCAGGTCTGCTGTGAGTGGATCACTTTTTTTTTTTTTTTTAAGAGAAAAGAAAAGAACAGCTGAGCTTTTCTGCAGGACAACCTATTCCCTTATTTATAATGCAGGACAGCAGGGCCTTGTAAGTGTATATTCTGGTTCATCTGAGGACACTCAGTTGTTCACTTTAAAATTAGATTCATCCTAATTATATGAAAACAGCCCACGTATGGTTGGCCAAAACAGCAGGAAAGCTTTGCTTAGCACCTGCCTGCTGTGCATACTTCTGAAACAGCACTGAACTTACTTAACTGTGTGTCTTGCCCTCTTGGAACTTAAAATCTAGAAAAGAAATGTCTGATTGATGAATATGAGTTTTGGACAATGTATTCATAGTAAGTGAGCAAACATGCAAAGGTCTAGACAAAGGAGTGAGGGAAACCGTCACAAAAAGTGGTTTGTGTTTAGCAAGACAGGATCAGAGAAAATTTTAATCTTGATTCTAACTAAATGAGGCAGGATTTTATGAAATTTTGTGAAAATACTATGGTCTATGTGTGTGTATGTGTGTGTGTGTGAGAGAGAGAGAGAGAGAGAAAGAGATGGGGTTCTAGGGACTGAACAAGAGCTTCATACATGCTAAGCACATACTCTTCCACTGAGCTAAACCCCATTTTATATAAAAGAATTGAGCATCTATAGATTTTGGTAACCACTGGGGTCCTGAAATCAACTCTCCCATTCATTACAGTGAATCACAACGTGCAACACAACACTCTGTAGTAGCAGTCACTTCAGAGCCCAAATGAGATAAAATGGGGGGGTCCTCATAGGCCCTAAAACATTTTGAAACTTTCAAACCATACGAATATTATTTCCGTGGCACAGAGGTAGTGACAGAAGCTCAAAACAGTCAAGAAACTTGTCAGAGAGACCCTAGCGAGGAGATGGCAAAGCCAAGCGTTTCACGTGGGTATCTACATCCTTATGTTTACACTGCGGCTTGAAATGTCTCACTTCAGATCTTCGCTCCCACCTAACACAAGACTCAGGATCCCCATCTTCTACCTGCCCACATTATCCATGTTCAATACATGAATGAGAGTTTTTCCTCTCTGCTCTGTGACAGGACAGCACTGGAGTCTGGATGCTGGGGGATACCCTGATCTTAGATGTCAATCACTGGCAGATGTTGTCAGGATTAAATTCCTAATGTTGCATGTTTTAATTTTTAAAATACTTATAGTATTTCACAGAAACAGACCTGTAAAGAAATTGGCCATTCCCAGGCTAATGCAAGGGCATATTATTTTTATTTTTTTATTTTTTGTCGGTCATGGGGCCTGAACTCTGGGCCTGGGCACTGTCCCTGAGCTCTTCAGCTCAAGGCTAACACTCTACCACTTGAGCCATAGCACCATTTCCATCTTTTTCTGCTTATGTGGTACTGAGGAATTGAACCCAGGGCCTCATGTATGCTAGGCAAGCACTCTACCACTGAGCCACCTTCCCAGCCCCATATTATTATTTTTAACATATTGATTCTATATCACTGATTATTTCTTAATAATCCCAGCTTAATATGATCTTAGTGTCTCCTTTTTGCTTTGCTTTGCAGTGCTGGTGACTGAACACAGGGCCTTTCCATACTAGGTAAGCACTCTTTCACTGAGCCCTCATTTCTTAGAATAAGACATTCTAATAAAAATTAAAGCTGGGAATCATTGGCTCAAACCTGTAACCTTAGCTATTCAGGAGGATCAGATCTGAGAGTCATGGTTCAAAGCCAGCTTAGGCTTTGAAATGTCAAATCTGTTACTCTTATCTCCAATTAATCAACAAAAAGTCAGAAGAGGAAGTGTGGCTCAAATGGTAGCTTGTCAGCCTCGAGCAGAAACAGCTAAGCAAGCATGCAAGGCCCTAAGTTGACCTTAGTATTGACATATACACACACAAAATAATGTTTTCATGAAGGTAAAATGTTCTGCATAGTTACAGGGAGAGAGATTCCTTTTCTTGTAGTTACTTCAGGCTTATTATGCATGTTCCTCCATTTAAATACTTGTTATGACCATATATTTATTGTACAAAGCAGAATTAATGATACTTCCATACATACACAGATACCATGTACCCTATACTTTTTATAGGTTCTTTATGGAACATATGGATCTGGTGTAAATGTGGTAAAGTACATTTAGAATTTGAAAACAACCCAGACATCCTTTTGACTGCCCTATTTTAGTAAGCAATTATAGGATGCATACTAGCATAATTGCTAAGGAAATTAGTATTTTTCATCAAGCTGTTATATAATGAATCATTTGCATAATCTAAAGCTCTTAAAAATTATTCCAGAGAAATGGCTTCTACATTTCTATCAATATACCAAAGTCAACTCTGGCCTGTATGCCCTGACATTTCATGTATGTGCTTCTATTTTGTAGAAGTACTCCAACTTAAAATATGTCACGAATGCATCTGTACTGATTACAGACAAACAATATTTTGATGCTATTGGGTAAAATAAACCACAGTATTAAAATTAAAATCGTGGGTCATTTTGTATCTCTTTATAATGTGATTATCAGAAAATACTTTAGCCACATGTATAGCTCACATTGTATTTCTAATGTTTATTGCTGGGATATTAGAACATTATACTTCTAATATTCAGTGTTGGGGTATTAGGGCTCTGCAAACCACAACCCAACACTTTTAAAAAAAAATATAAAGCTTTTATTGCACTATGTCCTAACTCATTGTTTATGATTATTTTAGCTGCCTCTGAGTCAAAGCTTTTCATTAGTAATTTTCTTGTGACTTATGACTTTTTTAATATATCATTTTATTGTAAAGATACTATACAGAGGGGTTACAGTTACATGAAGGTAACGAGTATTTAAATTATCGAGCATTGTTACCCCCTCCTTTGTTTTTCCCCTACAATCCCTTTCCTCCCCACTTCCCCAACTCCTCCCCCAACCCAGAAGTTGTAACGTTCGTTTTCAACATAGTGTCTTCTATGTCTCATTGTTACAGTGGGTCAACCTGTATCCTTGTTTCAGCATTTTATTTCCCTTATCCTCCCCAAATTAGAAAAATGTATATATAAGATGCAGGGCACTGGAATCAAATATAGTGAAAACAGGGATAATACCATAGGAGAAGAAAATATAAAAGAAACAAAAAAATCACATGGTACATTATAAGTATGTTAAAAACAACAGCAAGAAAGATAAAACCTCTTGTGTCACTATCGTGTGGTTCATTTCACTTAGCATCATCTTATATGGTCATATGTGCATAGCTTTTGACCTTTTCTGGTAAGATTATCCTATACATACACTAGTTATTGCAAGTAAGCCAGATCCAAAGAAACATAGGTCCCAACATTTGTTTTGTAAATAGTTTAATTGATATTTGAGGTAAAGATAACTGAGATTATCTACTTTACTTACACTTATCATTTTATGACTAAGGAAATTAAAGATCAGATAACCCTAGGGAAGTGCTCAAAAACTTTTTTATTACTATGTGATATTTCTATAATGCCATCTTCTCAATCCTTTACACATTCCAATATTCCTCATCTACCTCTAATAAGGAGATAAAATCCCAATCAGTTAAATAATCAGTGCTTGATATTACATAATGGATCAAAACAACAATGTCAACATCATTTCAATATGGCCATAGACTATGCATCTGTCAGATAAGGAATTAGAGGCAAGTATATACAGTGCTCCTTATGAGGTAGTGTTTAGGCTGATTTGAAAACATTTTAAAGAGGATCTAACCTGGCCTCTTGTTTTCAAAGTAAACTTAAAATTCTACCATTTTTAGCCTGCTAAAATTACTCATGATCAGAATTAGACAAAAATTTCCACCTTTTGGAGTGGTTGGAATCTGTTAACATGTAACTGTCCCCACTCCCTCCATTATCGTTCTGGGCAGATTCTCCTAACTGTTCCCTTCACCCCTAGACACACTCATTCAAGAAAGATCCCAAAGAACGCTTTAAAAACAAAAATCTGATTTTCAGAATTTCTTGAATGTCTTCATGCTATATGCTCAGTTCATCTTCCTTATTGTAGTTCCAACATCCTCCTTATTATCTTTTATACACTGGCTGGGCTGCCCACAATTTCCAAAATCCTTCACACTTTTATCCCTATTTTCTTTTTTTTTTGTTGGTCATGGGTCTTGAACTCTGGGTCTGGGTGCTGTCCCTCAGCTCTTCAGCTCAAGGCTAGTGCTGTACCATTTGAGCCATAGCACCACTTCTGGTTTTCTGGTGGTTAACTGGAGATAAGAGTCTCACGGACTTTCTTGCCCAGGGCTGGCTTTAAACCACATTCCTCAGATCTCAGCCTCCTGAGTAGCTAAGATTACAGGCGTGAGCCACGGGCTCCTGGCTTCTCCCCACTTTCTATGTTTGTATTTCATGTTCTTTCTTCTGAGAGCCCTCCCTGCATGTCCACTATTCACGGTCCCTACTACTTCATAAAAAAAATTACCATATGGCAATTCCAGTTCAGTATTAGTGTTACCATTACTATGAATTGCTGATATTCAATTGTGGATCAAATACTACATTACTTTATGTAATCTTCACATATCACAGATGAAGCAACTAAGCACATATAATGAGTCCACATGTTCCAATACACAGCCCTGGTTCTTATCTTCTACAGCTGTGGTCTTAGTAGGAATGGTTCTGCCTCCTAGTAGAAGACAATGTTGGGAGACTTTCATGATTGTCACAACTGGTGCTACTGAAACCTAGTGGGTTGATGCCAGTGATGCTGCTAACCATCTTACAATGTCCAGTAGAGAACTCTACTGTATTCTGAGGCCACTAGGATGGGGTGCAAAGGAATTGTGTAGCTCCAAATATGAATAGTACTTGCTGTTGAGAAACATTGTGCTACACGAAATCACTCTGTGGATAGCTCAGCAGACAGCATATTTCTTTAGCAAAAAGTTTTAAATGTTGGCACCTAGCATCAGCCCAATTGGAGCAGATGGCTGGGTGGAAGGATGGACTCTAGGTAGGGAAGAAGTTTATTTTAAGATCCATTTGTGATCATTTCAATTAAATGAAATCTGAGTATACATTCCTTTTTAACGTTTTTTTTTTTTCTACCGTTATTATAAAGGCAATGTCCAGAGGGATTACAATTACATAAGTCAGGTAATGAGTGCCTTTCTTTTTGGACAATGTCACCCTATATTCTTAAGAGTAAAGAAATTCATGTAGATACATTTCAAATCATTCCTTCACCTTATGGTTAGGAACCTATAGAGCGGGTCACCAAATAAATTGATTTTCTACAAGGCACCAGGAGACTAGATGCTTTTCAAATTCTTTATAAATGCTACACTACAGAATGAATCCATAGGTTCATCCTCCACACAAATAGTAAGTTATTTTTTAAAGACTTAACTGTGTAAAGTTCTCCTGGCTCATTTTTTAATAAAAAAGAAAACTAACAAATTTATTTCAACTCTGTACTTTAATCTCTTGTAACTACAATTCAGATATAAAACACATTAGTCTAGTTCTCCAGATATGGCAGAAATTATAGTTGGGTTCAGGTAAAATTTCAAAGGTAACAAAATGTACACAACAGGGAAAAAAGGTTTGTACAAATTAATAATATAAACATTAGAAATAAAGGGAAGCTATAAATGATAATTACAATATTTTAAAAGTAACATATGTAGCATGATTTTCAGAACTTTGCAAAGTACTTCGGCAGTAGTATTAATTAGTGTTACATACAAACATAAAGTAAAAAAACAAAATGGTCCAGTGTGGGGCTAACACAGCTGCTTTAATTTATCACTGAGTATAAAATGCAGCACAATATTAAAATGCTTTGTTTTTTAAAGTGCAATAAAGTGAATTTTTTCCTCACAACTTCTTCCACCGCAGTTTAGCCATTTACCCTACCCCCCTCAAAATATGGTAGCCAAATAAATTTTGCCACCTGCTGTCTACACTCTTGGACTGATTCACAACATGTACTAGTATAAACTTGGATGCTGAAAGTTCTATATTAAGTTATTAAGCTCAGGATTTCCAAACACAGTGACAAAAAGACCAGATCTGAGAACACATCCAGGTATAAGAAAGGACCAAAAACATGACAGGATTTGTGGTTTGGGACCTCAGTGAGTGACATTTCTTACCATGATTTGGAAGCTGGGCATGGGAAGGGCAAAAGTAAACAAATAGTGCCTTTATTACTGTGAGACAAACCTGTCACAGGAAGTCACACACACTTGTCACACAGATTCTGCAGGTATGGACATGCAAGTTGGTTCGACACTTACACAGATGAGAGAGAAACGTGAAAAAAGGTGACTAAACCCAGGAACAATGTGATTGTTATCATCGTTCATCAGTTTTGAGCACCTGTTCTGTGTAAGGATTGCAGACACTTGGAGAAACAGACTTCTGAGAAAAAGAACTAATAAAGTGAGGAAAGTGTATGTGAGGCTCAAGAGTTACAGGTTACAGAGTTAGGGGCAAAAGTTGGGACCAAATGTTAGAGGACATAAGAGAATTGTCAATGGGTGCCTGAGTGCCAAAGTCATATAGTATTTCATGAAATCCATAACTACTTCTTGATTCTGCCTATTGCAGGCAATGGGCAGAGCCTTCAGGGAAGACAGGCCTGCTGTTAACATGAATTCCTTTGTCCACATTTTTGCTTCCATCAACTTAACACCCATGACTTCCTGATAAATGCCTAGGTCTGGATCATCAATGAGAGCCATGAAGCCCACAAGAGCTCCTTTGGACACTAAAAACTTAAATGAGTAGCTTAGTTTAGATAAACTCTTTCCAAATTCTTACATGTGAATCATTTCTATTCAGCATCTACACACACACACACATATATATATATATATATATATATACATACCTACATATATACATGTATGTATAATAATATATTGTATAGGCAATTTTTGAAGAGCAGCATTAGAAAAAATATAAATTATAATCCAACATCCAGACTAGGAAGAATTCATGAATGAAAAGTAGAAGTTTCTTCACAGTGACAAGTTGGACTATGAATTTTTCATTTGTTTTGTTCTTTGAACTCATCTACATAAATGTGATTTAATTTGTGTGTGTGTGTGTGTCCTATCCTTTAAACTTAAAGCCTGAACTCTGTTCTTTAGCTTTTATGCTCAAGGCTAGTGGCTTATTACTTTAGCTGCAGCTCCACTTCTGGCTGTTTTTTGTGCTTGTTTGGAGATAAGAGTCTTAAGGACTTTCCTGCTTGGGCTGGCTTTGAACTTCGATCCGCAGATCTCAGCTTCTGAGAAGCTAGGGTTTGGGGTTTGAGCCACTAGTGCCCAGACTATCATTTCATTTATGGTAAGCATTATCCAGTAGACGGTTCAAGGTTGTATTTTCTGGACAAAGCCTCAAATGTCAGTTATTCTGGGTTAAGAGTAGTAGATACACACATTATACATTCAGGCTGTCAGAGATCAGCATTATCTATGTCCATTGAACATGTATTTTAGATGGAATATGTCCCTATCAGGATAGAAAAAACTACTGTATGCTTTCCTGGGTAAAGACAAGTTTCCTGGGTTCTAACCAGACCCTCTTGACTTGTTTGGAAAAGATACTTGAGTTCACAGCAGAGCTCAGGTTCTCACTCAATAAAAATAGTACTGCCCAAGAAGAACTGCCAGTACAGAAAGTCTCCAAAGTCCTCAAAAATTAGGGCAATGGAGACCAAGGAACATTAGCATGGAATGTCAATCCCTATTGTAGTTGTAAGTTGGCTGGTTTCCTGAGAAGAGGCTATAGAAGGACAGGAATCTGACTCAGTGATTTATATATGGCACTTGCTTAAGTGCCATCATTGACTAGCAAGTCAATTCAATACTTGGAGTGAAGAGCCCTAATCAGAAACTCACAGGCCTAAATATATTCAACTCTATATTACTTGGATACAAGAGAATTCTATGTAAATTGCACTAGAACTCACACTACAACTGGGCTACAGAGACCACAAGACTATCAGCTCCACAGAAATAAAGTGATTTTATTTCGGCTATGGTATCATAGGAGGAACTCCAATAGGCATAATCATTTCATCACAGTGGAGAGCATGTAGAGTCCCTTGGTCTTACAAATCTATTACCCCTTCTCATGGCTATACACTAAACCACAAAGTGCCTAGTAAAGCTTTAGCACATAGTAGGCTCCCAAATAGCTGTACATGGAATGAAAAATCACAGCAAAGCATCAAGATGACTTTAAACCAAGCAAGGAGTTAACTAGCCCTGCATTGCTCAACCATCTTTGACACTAGTATGAGCCCTTCTAGTAAAACAGTCAGCAATCTGGACTCATGATGCAATCCAGGCAGCAAACATTCATTCTGGGCAAAACAAAATTAGAAGGCACCCAGTACAGGGAGGAAAAACAGAAGCGCTACCTCTTCTCCCCCAGCTATCATTTCTTCCAACAAGTTTCAACTGTGTTCATGCCAAACTTTCGACTAGGTACTTAGTGGGGTGTCAAGAATGAGTAAACCCACACAACAGCCCACCTCCCATTACAATTCAGAGGTGGGGCAGACATGGAAATGGGGAAAGAGCTCTGCAGACTAAAGCAAAAACATCAGGGCCACTTGTTCAGGGAAGTCTGTCGCTATAGAGTCATTTTCAAGTACTTGGCTCTCCTGTCCTCTCAGATTGCTCTACCCAAAAGCCTGGCTGACACACTAGATATCCGAGAAAGTTAGCTTAAAGGACATGTTAGCCATTCATTCCTCTAGGTTTTCTGAGCTCTATTTCAGCATCCAGGACCATTGCCAAAACTCTACCACTGGACCACAGTAGCCCAGGCCCCCAGAGATAAACTCACATTGGGATGCTTTTCTTCACAAAGCTCTCCACAGTTTTTTTTTTCCCCCACTGGAGCAAGGGTACAGAATGTGTGGCCTGAAAAATGACAGGACAAACACAAATGCTCCCAGTGATGCTTCTTGTTAGCTGTCCATGGCTCCCCTTTGGGCACTGATAACTCTGTATGGTCCTTGAATGATATAAATTTCCAAATGGCCTTTAGCAGAGAAAAAGATTCTCTCCTCCTGTGAGTACTGGTTAAAGACATACTTTATTTTCTATTGGAGTATTGTTGTCCATAATATGATTAGATATTTCATATGAATGTATATTAGCTGCCAGGCACCACAGCAAGTACTCTGCATGTGTTACATGATCAATACTAATCACTATCCTACATACCACCCCTACATTTCTTATTTTCTGTGAGGTTGGCTACAATGAGATTCACAGCTAAATAAATAAGCAGTAAGTACTTATGATTTTACTGTTATTTTCCTTCTTCTCTAAGATGTTCATCTTCTCTTTACACTTTCAACAGTCTCATTGTTTTGTGGGATTTTTTTTGTATGTGTGCCAGTACTAGAGCTTGAACTCTCAGGACCTGTGTGTTGTCCGTGAGTGTTTTTGCTCAAGGGTAGTACTCTACAACTTGAGCCACAGCTCTGCTTATGGCTTTCTCAGTAGTTTATTGGAGATAAGAGTCTCATGGATTTGAACTGCAATTCTCAGATATCAACCTCTTGACTAGCTAGCATTATAAGCATGAGTTATGGGTGCCTGACATTTACTCAGACAATTCTGAAAGCTGTCTCTCTGCATTTACTCTGCATTTACTCAGACAATTCTGAAAGCTGTCTCTCTAAACAAAAACAAATTTCCATAAATATCAGTTATAATCTCCTTTCATTTTTCAATTGGCAAGACTTTTCATGTACAATAATATAAAGATGATTGATCCCTTAGGTACCATACTCTGTGACCTAAAGACTCAGAAAATGCAGTAGTTCTCACAATCATCTGATCTAGAATGTGTCTATGAACATACATTGTAGGAAAAAAGAGAAAAGTTTATCTGGTTTCACTTACAACATAGGGTAACAGGTTATTCTCAAGCATACTATCAAGAACTATTTCTATCTAATTTTGGGTCCCATGTTTGCCCTCTACAACCACCATTTTGACAGCCTAAACTCAACCACCGTATGCCCTTGGTCTCTTTAGAACTGCCAAAGCCAGAGGGACTGCCAAGACCTGCTGAGTGAGAAGTCATTGCTATCACCCAGTGATGTCTGGTTTCTGGAATTTCACTCTTAGTACTGACAATACCTCTGAAACAAATAAAGATGCCACTGAAATTTCAGGGAGCTTAAGGTCAATGTCTTTAGGCAATCAAGTGGACACATATGACAGCTCTACTGTTGAGTATTTCTATGTACTCACGTCAAATATTCCAAAAGGAACTTGTAGAAATAGCCCTCTACACTGTCACTACCCAGAATGGTGAGCCTATTGCTGAGTTTGTTAATGAACAATAGAGATGACAGAGAGTGAGAGAAGAGATATTGATTTTGAGCCACATACACGGGGTTGTATGCATGCACACACATACTGCAAATGTTGTCATAACCCATTGGCACCAACTAATGATGCTCAGGTGTTTTGAAGAACATAGTGTTTGGATACAACTATTAGTACATTCAATGAAGCTTTACCCAGAAGAGGCACCTGCTGTGTGTCAAGAGCTCTTCCACAGAAATTATTAGTGAAGGAGTCAGTCAAGACTCCATTTTTTTCACTGACTCCATTTTCTAATAAGGAGGATTGTTAAGGTAATTAATGATTGCCAACTTAAAAGAACAATTCACATTGTAAATAGGAAAGAAAAAGGACAAACAAAGAAAAACCAGTGCAGCCTTTCTGAAAAAGAATAAGAGATAGCCCTTGCTCCAGTGGTCAGGGAAGGGCTTTCTAAGAAGGTGCTATATCATCTTACACTACAATGAGAAGAAGGAGCTAAAGAAACCAATCAGCTTTACTCTGATTTCCATCAAAAAGATGAGCTTACTAAAAAAAGAAACATATAACTGGACTAGTGGCTCCACACATGATTCCAGCAACTGCAGGTGAAATCCTTAACTTTCTCCCTTTCCAGGAGATTTTTTTAACTTATCATTTTCCCAAAGATTCTGGCTCAAAAGAAAAGTCTATTAATTCATCTCTATTGATAGCAGAATCTGCTATAAAAGAAAAAAGAACCCTAAAAGACAGGAGATGGAGATTTTATTCCTCTTCATAAAGTCAGTGACTTTATATGACGTTCTCCAAATATCAACAAAATTATGCCTTTGCATTGTTATACCAACAGGAATTGCTTCATGTGCTATGTTCAGCATCATCTACTTTCACTCATAAAGCCAAGCTATATTTACTAGCAGATGTTTCCACTTCTAATATATAACCTTTCAAAATTAACTAAAAATGATTTTTTGATTGATCTGTTTTAAGATATACAAATAATAAATCGATGGCCACTAAATCCATTCACATAGAATGACACCAAACAAATCACTTACGATGGAATAGCACTTTGGACCAATTGAAACACAACCAAGTGTCATGAAAACATCTTAAAAGTCATCCACTGCTCAAAATAATTCCCATTGAGACATGTTTTTTACATTAGTATATGCCAGCTTAGGACTTTCTTATCAGAACTAGAAATAATTAACCGAAGTGAATTAGGGAGTCAGATCAGTTACCATGAATATTCAAAATAAATCATGGAACCTTTTCACTGAAATGCACTTTTTATTCCTTTGCCACACAATGTATGCAACATATTACAGGATACACTAGCATTACTAACTAAAGGCCAAATCGTAAAAAAGATATTGCCCAACAGGTCTCTGTTACCTAATATATTTATCACTAAAGAAACTGCTGGTCTTGTCTCATACACTATTAAAAGAATAGTTAATTTCTCCAGCTTTTTCTTTTAAAAAAAAAAACTGAATCCCACTCGTACCTAAGATCAATAACAAACTGAGTGAGAATTTCTAGCCCATTCACTGACTGGCCTAGGTGTTGGAAACGGTCGCGGTTTCTCAGTGTGTGAAGAGAACAGGAACTAGTTGTCAGAACCTGGCTGTTCAGGTAACTCTCTTTAACTCATTTCATACATGCTTCTAGGCCCTTCTTTAAGAATTCCCACTTGGGGGGGGTGGTGGTGGAAATCAGACATTTAGCCTTTAATGAAAACAAACAACTCTAGCCCCACCCCCCTCCTTAAGACAAATCAGAAGGCTTAAGAATTAGCTCCCATAATAATCCGACAGTGGTTATTGGGAAATCGTCCTCCAAAATGACGACTCCAACTAAGAAGGACGAAAACCACTAGGAATAAAAAACAGACAAACACAATTCTCCCAGGTGAGTCGTGGCCCGAAGAGTCGGGAGGGTGCCCCGCGGGGCTGGAGGCGCCCCCAGGAAGATGCTGCCCCAGGAGAAGGAGCGCGACTCCGGAGACGGCTCGGAGAAGCCCAGGAAGCTCCGGCCGCAGCACCCACCCACCCACCCCGCAGCCAGGCGAATTCCCCTTTCCAAACCCCTGGAGATGCCAGGGGCAGTGGGCAAACACAGGAGACCGGAGACTCACAGTCCCTTTAAACTGCGCCCCCCCCCCACTCTCCAACCCCGCCGTGCCAGCCAACCTTTTCCGAACCCCCGTGTGTCACACAACTTCCTTCTCATGGAAACTTCCACTGGGTTCCGCGGCGCTGAAGATGCCAAACTCCATTTCCCAAGGAGCCTGTCAACAACTAGGCTCCGGGGGTTGGAGGCACAGAGTCACTGCGATCGGAGCTGGGGGGTCGCGGAGTGGGGCGGGCGAGGGGAGCGGCGGGGGGGGGGGGGACGGACCCTGGGCACTGTGCTCCAGGGGCTGCCCATGCCAGGCTGTCTGCCGTCACGGCACGAGAGCGGCTGCCGTCTCCCAGAGCCGGGGTGCAGCACCCCACGCGGAGATAGGTACGGAGGTGACACCCCCCCGCCACCCACGCGCGCCCGGCGTCTCCGCCCGCCACCCCCTCGGGGCTCCCGCCGCACGCGTCCCCATCCCGCCCACCCCGCCGGACAGTCGCAATGGACCGGTCGCCCCCTTTTACCCCTTATCCCCCACCCCCTCTCCCACCCCAGCCCTCCGTGCCTCCGCGCCCGCCCTCCCGCCCCGCCGTCTTCTCGCCCAATTACCAGCGCCCTGGAGCCGGTCGGGTCGGGCGCCCGCGCCCGGGGAAGGCAGCCTGCGGGCGCTGGCCCCAGCCCGGAGCCGAAGGTCTCCTCTCGGCGCGCACTCACATTATTCATGTAAAGTTAATCCCCGCCGCGTCACGACCGCCCGCCCGCCCGCCCGAGGATGTGCGCCTTCCTTGGCCAAGCCCCGCAGTCTCCACCCTCCTCCGCCCCCTCCTCCTCCCGCCGGCGGGGTCTCGGGGAGCGCCGCGACACTCCGACCAAATGTCAACTCCCCGAGCGGAGAGCGGCGGGCCAAAGCCAGGCCCGCGCCGGCCCTCCGGGGCCACTCCACTTTCACCCGCGGAGGAAGCGAGTGGAGTCCCGGGGCCCCGAGTCCCCGCCTCTCCGCGCCCCCCGC